>NC_053023.1:532537927-532786798 GCF_003073215.2 Triticum urartu | reverse complement strand
ACTGGTGTCTCTTTTTTTGACATCAAAACAACTTTATTCCTCAAATAATAGCGAGATCATTTACAATTTGATGAGAAATAAATTCTGGACAATCACTATCCCAAACCATAGAATATCTAGATCTAAGAGAACTCTTTGCTATGCTATCAACAACAAGATTTGCCTCTCTAAAACAATGAACCACATCAACATTAGAGAAATCTGTTGGGGAACGCAGTATTTCAAAAAATTTCCTACGATCATGCAAGATCTATCTAGGAGATGCATAGCAACGAGAGGGGATAGTGTGTCCATGTACCCCCGTAGACCGAAAGTGGAAGTGTTTAGTAACACGGTTGATGTAGTCGAACGTCTTCGTGATCCAACTGTTGGGGAACGTAGTAATTTCAAAAAAATTCCTACGCACATGCAAGATCATGGTGATGCATAGCAACGAGAGGGGAGAGTGTTGTCTACGTACCCTCGTAGACCGTTCGCGGTAGCGTTATATCAACGCGGTTGATGTAGTCGTACGTCTTCACGTCCAACCGATCCAAGTACCGAAAGCACGGCACCTCCGAGTTCTGCACACGTTCGGCTCGGTGACATCCTCGCCTTCTCGATCCAGCAAGAGGGGCAAAGTAGTAGATGAGTTCCGGCAGCATGACAGCATGGTGACGGTGTTGGTGAAGAACAATCTCCGCAGGGCTTCGCCTAAGCACTATGAAAACTATGACGGAGGATAAACTAGAGGGGACGGGGTTGCCGGCACATGGCTTGGTGTTTCTTGATGTGTCTTTGGTGCTAGCCCTACCCCTCTATTTATATGTTGAGCCCTGGGGTCAAAACTTGGAGTAAAAGCCTCCTCAAAGTCGGTTTCACCCGAAAGGCAAGAGTCCTTCTCGGACTCCAGGGTTAGACGCCAGGGTTCCTGGCGTCTACCCCCTAGACGCCAGGGTTCCTGGCATCTAGCCTCTGGTCTCCGCAAAACTTCCTTTTGCACTTTCAAAAAGCCTCGTGGGCTTTCCCCTTTGGCCCAGATAAAGTGTTCTCATGCCCAAACATTTCGGGAAACATCCGGAACCCCTTCCGGTGAATTCCGGAACCATTACGGAGATCAAACACTACTATCCACATATCAATCTTTACTTCCGGACCATTCCAGAGTTCCTCGTCATGTCTGTGATCTCATCCAAAACTCCGAACAACATTCAGTCACCAACATACATAACTCATAGTACTATATCGTCAACGAACATTAAGCGTGCGGACTCTACGGGTTCGAGAACTATGTAGACATGACCGAGACACCTCTCTGGTCAATAACCAATAGCGGGACCTGGATGCCCATATTGGCTCCTACATATTCTACGAAGATCTTTATCGGTCAGACCGCATAACAACATACGTTGTTCCCTTTGTCATCGGTATGTTACTTGCCCGAGATTCGATCCTTGGTATCTCAATACCTAGTTCAATCTCGTTACCGGCAAGTCTCTTTACTCGTTTCGTAATACATCATCCCACAACTAACTCATTAGTTGCAATGCTTGCAAGGCTTATAGTGATGTGCATTACCGAGTGGGCCCAGAGATACCTCTCCAACAATCGGAGTGACAAATCCTAATCTCGAAATACGCCAACCCAACAAGTACCTTTGGAGACACCTGTAGAGCACCTTTATAATCACCTAGTTACGTTGTGACGTTTGGTGGCACACAAAGTGTTCCTCCGGTAAACGGGAGTTGCATAATCTCATAGTCATAGGAACATGTATAAGTCATGAAGAAAGCAGTAGCAACAAACTAAACGATCAAGTGCTAAGCTAATGGAATGGGTCAAGTCAATCACATCATTCTCCTAATGATGTGATCCCGTTAATCAAATGAAAACTCATGTCTATGGTTAGGAAACATAACCATCTTTGATCAACGAGCTAGTCAAGTAGAGGCATACTAGTGACACTCTGTTTGTTTATGTATTCACACATGTATTATGTTTCTGGTTAATACAATTCTAGCACGAATAATAAACATTTATCATGATATAAGGAAATAAATAATAACTTTATTATTGCCTCTAGGGCATATTTCCTTCAGTCTCCCACTTGCACTAGAGTCAATAATCTAGTTCACATCGCCATGTGATTTAACATCAATAGTTCACATCACCATGTGATTAACATCCATAGTTCACGTCGACATGTGACCAACATCCAAATTTTTTACTAGAGTCAATAATCTAGTTCACATTGCTATGTGATTAGCACCCAAAGAGTACCGAGGTGTGATCATGTTTTGCTTGTGAGAGAAGTTTAGTCAACGGGTCTGCCACATTCAGATCCGTACATATTTTGCAAATTTGTATGTCAACAATGCTCTGCATGGAGCTACTCTAGCTAATTGCTCCCACTTTCAATATGTATCCAGATTGAGACTTAGAGTCATCTGGATCAGTGTCAAAACTTTCATCGACGTAACCCTTTACGATGAACCTTTTGTCACCTCCATAATCGAGAAACATATCCTTATTCCACTAAGGATAATTTTGACCAATGTCCAGTGATCTACTCCTAGATCACTATTTTACTCCCTTGCCAAACTCAGGGCAGGGTATACAATAGGTCTGGTACACAGCATGACATACTTTATAGAACCTATGGCTGAGGCATAGGGAATGACTTTCATTCTCTCTCTATCTTCTGCCGTGGTCGAGTTTTGAGTCTTACTCAACTTCACACCTTGTAACACAGGCAAGAACTCCTTTTTGACTGTTCCATTTTGAACTACTTCAAAATCTTGTCAAGGTATGTACTCATTGAAAAACTTATCAAGCGTCTTGATCTATCTCTATAGATCTTGATGCTCAATATGTAAGCAGCTTCACCGAGGTCTTTCTTTGAAAAACTCCTTTCAAACATTCCTTTATGCTTTGTAGAATAATTCTACATTATCTCCGATCAACAATATGTCATTCACATATACTTATCAGAAATGCTGTAATGGTCCCACTCACTTTCTTGTAAATACAGGCTGCACCGCAAGTCTGTATAAAACTATATACTTTGATCAACTTATCAAAGCGTATATTCCAACTCCGAGATGCTTGCACCAGTCCATAGATGGATCGCTAGAGCTTGCATATTTTGTTAGTACCTTTAGGATTGACAAAACCTTCTGGTTGCATCATATACAACTCTTCTTTAATAAATCCATTAAGGAATGTAGTTTTGTTTATCCATTTGCCAGATTTCATAAAATGCGGAAATTGCTAACATGATTCGGACAGACTTAAGCATAGATACGAGTGAGAAACTCTCATCGTAGTCAACACCTTGAACTTGTCGAAAACCTTTTTGCGACAATTCTAGCTTTGTAGATAGTAACACTACTATCAGCATCCGTCTTCCTCTTGAAGATCCATTTAATCTCAATGGCTCGCGGATCAATGGGCAAGTCAATCAAAGTCCATACTTTGTTCTCATACATGGATCTCATCTCAGATTTCATGGCCTCAAGCCATTTCATGGAATTTGGGCTCATCATCGCTTCCTCATAGTTCGTAGGCTCATCATGGTCAAGTAACATGACATCCAGAACATGATTACTGTACCACTCTGGTGCGGATCTCACCCTGGTTTACCTACGAGGTTCGGTAGTAACTTGATCTGAAGTTACATGATCATCATCATTAGCTTCCTCACTAATTGGTGTAATAGTCACAGGAACAGATTTCTGTGATGAACTACTTTCCAATAAGGGAGCAGGTACAGTTACCTCATCAAGTTCTACTTTTCTCCCACTCACTTATTTCGAGAGAAACTTCTTCTCTAGAAAGGATCCATTCTCAGCAATGAATATCTTGCCTTCGGATCTGTGATAGAAGGTGTACCCAACATTTTTCTTTTGGGTATCCTATGAAGATGCACTTCTCCGATTTGGGTTTGAGCTTATCAGGTTGAAACTTTTTCACATAAGCATTGCAACCTCAAACTTTAAGAAATGACATCTTAGGTTTCTTGCCAAACCATATTTCATACGGTGTCGTCTCAACGGATTTAGATGGTGCCCTATTTAACATGAATGTAGCTGTCTCTAATGCATAACCCGAAAACGATAGTGGTAAATCGGTAAGAGACATCATAGATCGCACCATATCTAATAAAGTACAGTTACGACGTTCGGACACACCATTACACTGTGGTGTTCCAGGTGGCGTGAGTAGTGAAACTATTTCACATTGTTTTAACTGAAGGCCAAACTCGTAACTCAAATATTTTACTTCTGCGATCATATCATAGAAACTTTTATTTTTGTTACGATGATTCTCCACTTCACTCTGAAATTCTTTGAACTTTTCAATTGTTTCAGACTTATGTTTCATCAAGTAGATATACCCATATCTGCTCAAATCATCTGTGAAGGTCAGAAAATAACGATACCTGCCGCGAGCCTCAACACTCATCGGACTGCATACATCAGTATGTATTATTTCCAATATGTCAGTTGCTCACTCCATTGTTCCGGAGAACGGAGTCTTAGTCATCTTGCCCATGAGGCATGGTTCGCAAGCATCAAAATGATTCATAATCAACTGATTCCAAAAGCCCATCAGCATGGATTTTCTTCATGCGCTTTACACCAATATGATCTAAACGGCAGTGCCACAAATAAGTTGCACTATCATTATTAACTTTGCATCTTTTGGCTTCAATATTATGAGAATATGTATCACCACAATCGAGATCCAACAAACCATTTTCATTGGGTGTATGACCATGTCGGTGGGAACGACACCTATGGGATCACAAGAATCCCTACTATGGTTAGCGGGGCGCGGGGTCGTGAGAAGAGCAGATCTAACAGGTAGCACACGGTTCGTTTATCTAGGTTCGGGCCGCAAGGATGCGTAAAACCCTACTCCTGCTTTGGTGGATTGTATATCTGTGTTCTTGAGCTAGCTATGGGGCGTGAGGAGCTCCAAAAAGCCCAATCCTCCTCCTGGTCGCCTCGGGCCTCCTTTTATAGAAAAAAGGGGTTGCCACAGTGGCACACAGGAGGTGGAAAGGGTACAGTGATGCGAGGTTATCCCTTGCATTACATGACAAGGCGCATTTAATGCGTCTTGCTTAGGTGTCCTTGCTTTATCCGGGACGGGGGAGAGATCTGTCTCGTCCATCGCCGCTCCTTCTCGTGTCGACACGCGCCCTGGCCAGCGATGCCTGAAATGCCACGTAGGTAGGCAGGCAGCTAAGGTGGTTCAGTGGTGGTTCTTCACGAAGATCTGCATGTGGCCACGCAGGTGCCTGCCCAGCTGGTTGGGTCGGCAGCTGCGTGCATGCGGTGGTGGAGGTTTAGTCGGCGTGGGCCTGATGGTGGCCCCGCGGGTGTCCTTAGGAAGGGCCTTGCCGGGGCCCTGGCAAGGGTCTTGCCGAGGCGCCTGTTGTCATCCCCGGCAAGGCGCTTGCCGGGGGCCTTGTGGTCTTCCTCGGCTGGGATCCCGCCAAGGGTTGTCGTCTCCTTAGTGCGTATCTGATCTTGAATGTCTTCACAAAGATCTGCATGCCACCACGGAGATGTTTCCCGAATCCTTGCCCCATGGGGGCAGTGGACTCAAGGGTGATTTGCTCCGTAGGTGTGGGACGAGTCGCCGCGGCAAGGGTCTTGCCGGGGCTGCTAGAACTGTCTCCCGACAAGGATCTTGCCAGGGGAGTCCGCTTTGTCCCCTTTGCTCTTCGTGGTCTTGGCCTTGGCGTCGTTCTAGTTCTCTTGAGCTTCGGTCTTACCCTAGCTCACCTCCCTTGCCTTGCTTGGTGTGGTGGTGCCCGTGGCTCAGACTGCCCGTGCATAGTTATAGGGGTACAAAAAGTGTACCCCTCTTTTTGTACACCGACAGGAGCCCCCGGGCCTGGGCCACACATAAGCGCACGCGTTGTTGGGCTAGGCCCAAAAACGGTGCGCGGGCAGGCGGGGCGGTTTTTACCGCGGTAAGATTCTTCGTGCGCTGCGCTTCCCACGACTCCCATGCGTGGCGCGGTGTGGGGAGGTGCGTGTGACGTGGGCAGCATGCGTGGGGTTGGTTCCCGCAGGCATGCGTCACATCATAGTAAAGGGGCGGTTCGCGCCTTCCCCATAAACGGAGGGAGGCGTGGAGGCGCAGCCCATTTACTGAATGGGGCTGAGGCACGGTCTTCAAGGCGTCCACTTCCCACGATCACGGGGTGGGGAGTGGTCGTCTCACCCGTCCCCTCGGTTCTGCACGTCCGCCACGTGTCTCCCAAGCGCCCAGGGTGGCAAATGGTGGAGGCGGGAAACCGGGCCGTCGCTGGTTGGGGCAGCGGGTCAGTCCTGGCTCCCTGCGCCTTCCGTATCTTGATTGGCCGAGCGGGGCAGCCAAGCCCCAACCCCGATCCTTTATAAAGAGCGGGAGGGGGGATGGCGTCCTGCATTCTTTCATCTTCTTCTTCCTTCAGCTTCTGCTCCTTCCATTCGTCATGGAGAGAGGGAATCCCGGTCCTTCAACAGTGGCGGCGAGGGTCGCTGCTCGACAACGCGTCCCTCCTTCTCCTGCGCCTGCGGTGGCAGAGCCAGCCGCGAGGGGAAGGGGGAGGGGCGAGGCTGTGGGCGAGGCCGGGGCGCTCGGGGAAGAGGAGGACGGGGTGGCGCGCCGGCCTCGCCTCCACCAGCAGCTCCTCCTCCAATGGAGGGCCATGTTGGGGATGACCCTTGTGAGTTCTTCGTCAGGCTGCGCCGGCCGCCACGCCGTCGCCTTCGTCTCGTGACTCCATTTGCGCGGGAGATGGAGCTGGATCCGCCGGAGTCGTTGCGGCTGCACATGAGGGGCTGCGGGATCAGTGGCACGCGGGTTCGCGTCGACTTCCCCGCCCCTCACGTGATGTATCTTTGTCGGGGATGGAAGACGTTTGCTCATACCCACCGCTTGACGGAGGGGTTCACTCTCCATGTTAAGCTGATGGAGGGTGGCCTTCTCTCCGTCAAGGTCTTCGGGTGCTTTGGGATCCGTGCAAGGTGCTGCGTGGAGAGCTCTTCTGATAGTGAAGACTCCTCCTCGGGCGGGAGTGACGAGGAGGACAGCGGCAGCGACGACGAGGGTAGTAGGCGGCAGGATGACAGGTCCGATTAGGTGTCGGGTGCCGCTCCATGCGGCACCGGCGACCCCATCATCCGTGTCGCCGGCTCCTTGAACTTCTCGGGGTCGTCTCCTTGGGCGGCTGGCGTTGGGAGGTTGCGGAAGAGGAAGAGGGCGGGCGGCAAGGCCGTCAAGTCAGAGTACGCGGGCACCGACGCCTTCGACGCGTGCTGACGTCCTGCCGCCCCATCTTTGAGCTCTGCTTCTGGCGCCGCCATCACCATCCAGCCTTTGGACGGCCACCAAGATGTTCTCTTGGTGTCTTCTGCCACCTGTAGCTCACCTAGGCGCTCCTTTTGTCCCTTTCGCCTCCTTGACCTGCCTCCTGAGGAGAGGGACAATAAAGGGATTACGGGCACCTTATCTCTTTTTAGTTTGTAAGCCTTCGGGCCTTTGTTGAATTTAAAACTTGTAATCCCATCATTCATGTTTTTCATTCCCTATGGACTGTACCTGAGTGGAATGTTTTTAATGAAAAAGGGATGCTTGCCGGGTCATTTGTTTGCGGGTGGAACCCACGACAAGGAGTAAATCCTTGATATCTTCAAGATAAACATTTCCTTGCCCTGCAACAGGCCTTGCCGTCTCCCCACTTCGCTCGACCTTCCTCATGCCTTTGGCGGAGGCAGGGATGAGGCGGGTTCAGGCTCCTTTTTTCATCCTTTCGCTGCCGCGACTACGACCAAACTTGGCCCCAGGAACGATCCCTAGGGCCTAGAGTTATGGGAGCATGGTAGCTTAGGGGAAAACGAGGTTTCACATACCTCAATCCATAATGGAATGCATGATAAGGGATGAAGAACTTATCTGAAGCTGCACTCCCCGGCAACCCTGGTTCGCCGTGGGTGAATCTTTGCTCTTGCAGCCCCCGGCAATATTGGCTTGCCGGGGGCTAGATGCTGGTCTGTTCCTCTTTTTTCCTCCCCAAGTGGTTCGGCACGGATATTCGTGTGTCCTGTGGACCAAAGAAGACAAAAGAAAGACAAAGATACGCACACTCGACCTCTAAGCTAGGGGTTAGTCGCCGCTAAGCACTATGAACCCTAACCAAGGACGAGACTCGACCTAGCATGCATGCTATAACTTAGGGCGCCAGCGCTTCATTTACTTATGCTCAGGGTCTGCGCCTGGCTTTGTACAAAGGGTTACATGTGTCATCGGCAAGGCTCGTACAAAAGGTGGCTTGCCGGGGGGGGGGGCCGGCAAGCCGCGCCTCATGGGTAAAACTTGCGAAGATGCTCAATGTTCCAGGAGTTACTCACCAGAATGGCATCTTCGGTCTCCAGGCGGACTGCGCCGGGCCTGGTGACTCGTATTACCCGATAAGGGCTTTCCCACTTTGGCGTCAACTTGTTGGAATTCTTGGCCGATTGAATGCGCCGAAGAACAAGGTCGCCTTCCTCAAAGCTTCGGGCATGAACCTTGCGGCTATGGTAGCGGCGCAAGGCTTGCTGGTAGCGCGCTGCTCTCACAGCCGCCCGAAGACGATCTTCCTCAAGGAGCGTTGCGTCATCTTGTCGCAATTGCTCTTGATCAAGCTCGTCATAAGCGAGTACTCGAGGTGACCTGTATATGAGTTTCGTGGGGAGAACCGCTTCTGCCCCGTATAACAAGGCAAAGGGTGTCTGGCCGGTGGCTCGATTTGGTGTCGTTCTGATTGACCAAAGAACTGCCGGCAATTCATCAATCCAGCGCCTTCCACTCTTGTGCAGTCTGTCAAAGGTCTTTGTCCTCAGGCCACGCAGTACTTCAGCATTTGCCCTCTCAGCTTAACCATTGCTTTGTGGGTGAGCAACGGAAGCGAAACAGGCCTTGCTGCCGAGGTCTTGAGTATATTGCATGAAGGTGCGACTTGTGAACTGTGTACCGTTGTCAGTGATAACCCTACTGGGTACACCAAAATGGCACACCAGTCCTTTGAAGAACTTGATGGCTGACTGTGTTGTGACCTTCCTCACTGCTTCCACTTCTGGCCACTTTGTGAACTTGTCGATTGCAACGTACAAGTACTCAAAGCCCCCGACAGCGCGGGGGAAAGGGCCCAGTATGTCGAGCCCCCAGACCGAGAAAGGCCAGGAGAGAGGAATGGTTTGAAGGGCTTGAGTTGGCTGATGAAGCTTCTTTGAATGGAATTGACACGCTTCACACCTGGTGACTAGTTTCGTCACATCCTGGAGGGCGGTGGGCCAGAAGAAGCCTTGCCGAAACGCTTTGCCGGCAAGGGCCCTTGACCCGATGTGGGATCCACATATGCCTCCATGTATCTCCGCCAACAGCCACAGTCCTTCCTCTCGAGGGATACACTTCAATTTCATGTCGTTCGACCTCTTTCTGTACAGGACGTCATCGACGAACTGGTACATAGTAGAGGGACGGGCTACTTTTTCCGCTTCTTCCTGCTCCTCAGGAAGTTCCCCTATTTGGAGGAATCAGACGGTATGCTATGCCCATGCTGGAGCCTGGGGCTCGACGACGAGGACTAAAGGCGTTTCCTCCGCTACAGGAGCGGCTGTCTCGACGGCAAGAGCTTGATGCTCCGCCGGAGCTAGCCGTCCCGTGGCGGGCTCAGTATCTCCAGCAACATCCTTGCCGGCAGCTCCGGGGAGCTCGGCGGGAAAGTACTTGCCGGGCCCTGATTTCCTCCTCTTGTTTTGCTCTGTTAATGGATCAACGGATGGTTGAGTTAGCTGAAGCACAAAGGTACCTGGTTCCACAGGTAGCTTGAGGGCAGCGCGCTTTGATAGGTAATCGGCGATGTCGCTCTCTGCTCGGGGAACATGCTCCGCCTGTATACCATCAAAACGCTCTTCTAGCTTTCTCACTTCATCGACGTAGGCCTTCATCAACGGGCTCTGGTAATCTTTGTTGACTTGTTTGACGACAAGTTGCGAGTCGCCCCTGATGATGAGTTTCTTGATTCCGAGGTCTGCCGCGATCCTAAGACCAGCAAGCAGCCCCTTGTATTCAGCAGTATTGTTTGTTGACACCTCCCTGGGGAAGTGCATCTGGATCACGTACTTGAGGTGCTCTCCGGTGGGCGCGACAAGCAGTACGCCAACCCCGGCGCCCTGTAAGGAGAAAGCTCCATCAAAGTACATGATCCAGTCGCAACTTGCCTCCTTGCCGGGGAGAGCAGTCTCTTGGGTTTCTTCGTCAGGCGTCGCGGTCCATTTTGCAACGAACTCCGCTAGGACTCGGCTTTGAATCATCGAGGTACTCTCAAACTTGAGGCCAAAGCTGGACAGTTCAAGTGCCCACTCTACGATCCTTCCCATTGCGTCTGGATTGTGCAATATCCGTTGCAGAGGGAGGCGAGTGACGACAGTGATTTCATGCACCTCGAAGTAGTGACGCAGCTTCCTCGAGGCCATAAGAAGGCCGAATAGCAGTTTTTGCACACCGGAGTACCTTGATCTAGCCCCCTGCAGAAGGGAGCTAACAAAGTAGACGGGGTGCTGCATCATCTTCTTCCTTGGCGGCACTCCAACCGGCTGCGTTGTCTCAGCATCGGTGGCATCGGGCTCCATCGCTGCTATTACCTCATCATCAATTTCTCTCTACGCCACTAGTGCGGCGCTGACCACCTGGTTCGTTGCCGCCAGGTACAGCAGCAACGGTTCCTGTGGCCTAGGCGCAACTAGTATTGGCGCGGAGGAGAGGTACCTCTTCAAATCTTGCAATGCTGCTTCGGCTTCTGGCGTCCACTCCATCGGGCCCGCCTTTTTCAAAATCTTGAAAAAGGGAAGGGCGCGCTCGGCAGACTTGGAGATGAACCTGCTCATGGCGGCAACACAACCAGCAAGCCGACGCACATCCTTGACTCGCTTGGGCGCTTCAATCTGCTCTATAGCTTTGATCTTGTCTGGATTGGCCTCTATCCCACGCTGTGACATAGAGAACCCGAGAAGCTTGCCAGAAGGGATGCCGAAGACGCACTTCTCAGGGTTCAGCTTGAGATTGATCTTGCGCAGGTTTGCAAATGTTTCTTGTAAATCTGATATGAGGGTTGCCTTGTTCTTGGTTTTAACCACTATATCATCCATATAAGCTTCCATATTTCTATGGAGCTGGGGTTCAAAACCAATCTGGACCGCCCTCGCAAACGTTGAACCAGCACTCTTCAACCCGAAAGCCATCCGTATAAAGCAATACGTACCACATGGGGTGATGAATGCCGTTTTCTCTTCATCTTCCCTTGTCATGAAGATCTGGTGGTAGCCCGAGTAGGCATCGAGGAATGACAACAGATCACACCCAGCTGCGGAGTCAACAATCTGGTCGATGCGTGGCAATGGGAAGGGGTCTTTGGGACAAGCCTTATTAACATCTGTGTAATCAATACACAGCCTCCACTTCCCATTTGCCTTGCGTACTACCACCGGATTGGCCAACCACGTTGGATGGAGCACTCCTCTTACCAAACCCGCTGCTTCCAGTTTCTGGATCTCCTCTGTGATGAACTCTTGTCGTTCCAAAGCTTGCTTTCTGACCTTCTGCTTGACGGGCTGCGCATGAGGACAGACAGCAAGGTGGTGCTCAATCACCTCCCTGGGAACGCCGGGGATGTCGGATGCTTGCCATGCAAACACATCGACATTCGCCCACAGGAAGGTGACGAGCGCATCTTCCTATTTGTCGTCAAGGGTGGAGCTTATGGTAAAAGCTCCTCTCGTGCCGTCCTCCTTGACTGAAACCTTCTTGGTTCCCGGCGGTGTGGCCCTGGACTTCTTGTTTCTGTCGGCGGAGCTCTTTGGCACGTCCTCGACGAGAGCGCTACGCTCCGAAGAGGTGCGCTTGCTGGAGTGGGTTCCTGAGGTCTCACCGGTCTTCTTCTTTTGCCTTCCCGGGGCTCCAGCGGCAGGAGCAAGCGCCATAGGAGTGGCGGCTGCTGCAACTGCTTGTTGATAGAGTTGGTCAGCGCAAATTAGCGCATCCTTCTTGTCTGATGGGATGGTGATGATCGTCATAGGCCCTGGCATCTTCAGGATGTTGTAGGCATAATGTGACGCCGCCATGAACTTGGCCAGCGCTGGGCGGCCAAGGATCCCGTTGTAAGGCAAGGGGATCTTGGCAACGTCGAACACAATCCTTTCTGTCCTGTAGTTCAGATCACTCCCAAAAGTCACGGGCAACGTGACCTTTCCCTTTGGTTGACTTCTTCCCGAGTTGACCCCCTGAAACGTGCCCGTCTCTTCGAGGTCTTCATCAGGAATCTGCAATTTCTCGATCACGGCAGGCGAGATTAAGTTCATACCGGCCCCGCCATCGACTAGCATCTTTGTCACCTTGAGGTTGCGTATTGTTGGTGAAACTAACAATGGCAAGCACCCGACTGCAGTAGTGCGATCAGGGTGATCCTCAGTGTCAAAAATGATAGGTGTGCTGTACCACTTCAGCGGCCTTCGGGCATCAAACGATGGTTCCGTCGCTGCAACCTCACGCGCGCACTGTTTAAGCTGGCGGTGAGAGGTATGCAGCGAGGCGCCGCCATCGACGCACATGGCCTCTGTAGCTTTCTGAAATTCTTGGTCACCAGACTCATCGTCCTCTTCGTGATCATCGTCTTCTGGCTTTTTGTCACGGCCCAGGGCGGGCCTCTCCTACTGTTTATCTTTGCCGCGATGGCCCACCTGGCCATCACGCTTCTTGCCGGACCCCTCAGCACCGTCCCGGCCTTTCTCCTTGTCCCGCCTCTCATATTCAGCCCTCTGCTTCTCAGCAAGGAGCTCAACCTGTCGGCAGTTCTGGAGATCATGGCCTTTGGTGCGATGGATCTTGCAGTATTGCTTGTCGGAGTTTCCTGGCTTCTCGGCAGCCGCCAAGGCCCGGCAGGCGACACATCCGGCAATTTCCTTGCCGGGGTCATCTGCCTTGGTTTTCTTGGCGGAGCCGGCGTCGTCAGATCCCTCGACGGCAAGCACAGCTTTACCTTTGCGCTTCCTGTTGCGGCGCCGACCTTTCTTCGCCGGGGAGGCAGTATCCTCATCTGAGGAGTCGGTTTCCACGCCGGCATCTTCGCCGGGGTACTTCCTTCCCTCTTCAGCTCGAGCACATTTGTCAGCAAGAACATAGAGTTCTGCCACATCTTTCACCTTGTTCATTGCCAGTTCTTCGCGCATCTTGCGGTTACGCACGTTCTGATGGAACACGCTGATGATGGCGGCAAGGTGAACATCAGGGATATTGTACTGTACCCGGCTGAACCTCTGTATATACTTGCGCAGACTCTCGCCTCCCTTCTGGGGAATGACATGTAGGTCGCTTGCTTGCCCATGGGCTTGGTGACCCCCAGTAAAGGCACCCACAAACTCATGGCACAAATCCGACCAGGAGGAAATAGAGTCTACCGGCAAGTGCATCAACCACGACATGGCGTTGGGTTTAAGAGCCAATGGAAAGTAATTCGCCAGCACCTTATCGTCGCGGGCTCCGGCGGCTTGCATCGCGATGGTGTAGATGCTGAGGAACTCAGACAGGTGAGTCTTGCCGTTGTACTTTTCGCCAACGTCAGGTTTGAAGGTGCGGTGAGTGGGCCACTGGAACTGCCGCAGCTCACAGGTAAAAGCCGGACAGCCTACCTCGTAAGATAGGCCTCCAGGGCTCTCCGGGACCGGGTGGTTCACAGCAGGCCCTGCTCGCCTGTCTGACTGGTGGCGCGCTCCGCGCCGGCGCTCGATAGTGGTTCGAGCATCTTCATGGGCTCGTTCCCAAAGAACTTGGCACTGGTCACAGTGGGTCCGCGGGTCAGACGATGCTATGGAGATGGCGTCGCCCGCGATGTCACGACGAGCCGGCGTCCACGGTACCGGATGGGGGAGAGGTGAATGCACCGTGGTCGCGGCGCCGCCGGCTTTTCCGCCACTGGTCCGCGGGACTCCATCGGAGCGTCGACCCGGGGGCCCCACCGGACTTGGTTCGTCTTTGTTGGCCACCGCAACAAGGCTTTGGATAGTGGCTCTCCATTCGTCGAGTTTCCCCGTAGTGGGAGGAAAGTCGAGGAGCAACTGCGCGCGCGCGCCAGAGCCTCTGCTGGCGTCGGTGGCAGCGAAACCTGCACGGATCGCGACGCACTTCGACTTCTGACCATGTCAGAAGGAGCTCTATCACGACCCCGCGGTCGCATGCCGTTTTCACCAGCGCCTCGGCGAGTGGGCAGGTCTTCTACATCCCGGGAGTGGCGCTCGGGGCTCTTCCCGTGGCGACGCCCGGGATCTTCGGTGTGATTACGCCGTTCGTCGCGCGCTGCCTGGGAGGAGCGCGCTGTTGACGCCGGCGTGGGAGTCTTGGAGGCCCTCGCGTCGCCTTCGGGCGGGGCGGCGATGACCTTGGAAGGCCCCGCTCCACCCGCGAAGGACTTGGCTCCGCCTTTGGATTTGGCGACGTGTGGCCTGTTACCAGGCACACAAACATCGCCGCCTCCCAAACTCCGGCTGCTGGGATGGTGTTGGTGTTCGCGAGCGGCGCCCCGGGTCTTCTCTGCGACCGGTCCGCTGCTCGCCTGCGTCGGGACAGGCTGTCCGGCTTCCGACTGGCCAACCGCCATCATCGCCTTCTTCTTGGGCGCCATGATGATGAAGAAGCGCCGAACACTACAAGGATTCTGGTCTATTGCAATAAAATTTATTGCTACAACTACGTTTTGTTGCAATAAAACGCTATATTACCACAAGTTCTCCGGTTGTGGTAATAGGCCGCACATATTGCCGTAACTTAGTTTCGTCGCGATAAATACTAACTTTGTTGCAATACAGGCCTCATATTGCAACAAACTATATAGGCGTTGCAATATGGTAGCGGTATTGGGACAAACAAATTTCGCTGCGTGAGGGCAGTCATTTTGTTGTAATAGAGATTAGGTATTTCAACAGAATAACTATTCGTGGCAATATTCAAAAAGATATTGCAACATCTGCGTGACGTTGCATTAGTTACAAATATTGTTGCAAAAAGTGGCTAACTATTGCAAAAACTTCATGGCATTGCAATATGGTAGCGATATTGCGACAAACAAATTCCGTTGTGCGAGGCAGCCATTTTGTTGTAACAGAGACCAGGTATTTCAACAGAATAATTATTTGTGCTAATATTCGGAAATATATTGCAACATCAGTGTGACATTGCATTAGTTACAAGTAAAACAGTGGAAAATATATTATTCGAATTTATAAATATTAAGTTATGATTTTTGCAAGCTTTAAGGTGTAATTAAAATATATTTTAATTGCACCAATTTCAATTAACCAAAACAATGGAAAAAGTTTATAGATGGATATGACACTTTCTTGATAGGAATATATATTTAATTTGTTAAATTTGGATTTGAAATGGCTAAGTTGTTGCCATTTTAGAACCAGGGTGTTTTCTGCCAAAATAGGGACTTGTTAGATGGAAATAGAAAATGAGTTAATTGCATGGAAATATCACAACTGGGGTAGTACGTGTCAGTATCATGTTTAGGGCAGTCTGTTCCGAAATGATCTAAACTGCGTATAATAGCGTATTGATGATCTATCTGACCTTTGGGGCTGCCTGTCAGGTGCGGACGTGGCATGTTCTTTTACATGTTTCCCATATTTACATGTTTATGTCATTTTCCGTTAATTTCCGAAAAGTACGACATGAAGATTCGAACCCGAGACTTCTTTCTTCCGCCTCTACAGGAGCAACCAGTTGGACTACTTCACTGCTTGTGCCAGTATTCCCCGTTTTGGATCTTTTTTTCTTTATTCAGTTCGCCGAAGCCAGGTTTTTTTATTCTTTCTGGTTTAGTTTAGTTTGGTTTTTATTTCCTTTTTATTTTCTTTCATATTTTTGTTTATTTTTCCAAAAAAGAACGAACATTTCTTAAACATAATGAACTTTTTTCATTTTCTGTGAACTTTTTTTTCAAATTGATGAACTTTATTTCAAAATCAATGAATTTTTTTAAAAAAATAGATGACATTTTGTTCAAATTTTATGAACTTCTTTCTATTTCGATGAACATTTTTCAAAATTGGTGAACTTTTTTAAAATCAAGGAAATTGTTTTCAATTTCGTGAACATTTTTTAAGTATGTGAGTATTTTATTTATATTTTTTCGGCTTTTTCTTTTTTTGCAAAAGTCAACCGTCGAGGGGGGACCGAGCGAGCAGTTAACTGCGCTCGAGGAAGGGCTCACATTACATGGGCCGGCCCAGCGCAGAAGCGCAGAGTGCGCCCGTTCCTCAAGTGGCCGCTGCTCCATTGCGCCGTTCGTTTAAAATAGCAGACGTATATGTTTGTATACTTTGGTCCGTTGCGTTTTTTTTATCTGTTTTTTTGTATTATTATACTTTTGTATAAGTTTGTATTTCTTTTCGTCACACTCACAAGAAAAGTGCAGCTGACAGGATCGATCTGGTCGTAGTTGTATATTTTTGTATTTCTTTTCATCAAACTCACAAAAAAGTGCAGCTGACAAGATCAATCCAATGATATCTCCGTACAAAAGGAAAGAACACAAACCACTAGGCTATCCCATCAGCTGTGATATACATGCGTTTTTACTTCTTTTATTTGTTCTGTCATTTCGTGGTTTTTCTCCTGCCATTTTTATTATGTTTTCTGTTTTTTTTCTTTATCATTTTCCTAAATGTGCGGAATCCTTTCAAATTCATGAACATTATTTAAAACCGATGAAGCTTTTTTTGAAATCCATCAAATTTTACTCAAATTCATGAAGCTTTTATCAGAATTGATGATTTTTTTTTCTAATTTGTGAACCTTTAAAAATATCAATGAACCTTTTTCAAATTTGATGAACTTTTTTCAAAATGAATGAACTTTTTAAAATTGATCAATTTTTTTTAAAATTTGAAGAGCTGTTTTCAAATTTGATGATTTTTAAATTAAACTACAACAGTAGCATCAATTATGCCAGAAGAAGTGGATATAGCAACTAAATCATGATATTCCAACAAGGAAGGCGGCAGCGGGGCTCCTTCGCCCCCTCGCGCATGGATCTGATGCCGGACGGATCTCACGGACAATGGCGTTGCGATGCGGTGGGTCGCGGCAGCGCGATCCAGCTTCCTAGCGGCTACGTTGGGAGGTCGATGACACGGATGTGGCCCCCAGTGGTAGGGTGTGCTGGGTCTTGGTAGTGGCGGCGATCTCACCAGATCCGTGGTCCGAAGCACCAGGTGGCGCGAGCTGCGGACGACGATGGGAGGGATCCCTAGAGACCTCCCAATGCCCTGCCGTCTGCTCCTCCCCTTCCCTGTCGCTGCCAGAGGGCGTGACGGGGTGAAGCCTGGCCAGCGGCAGCAGCGCCAAGGCCCCTTCACCCCCTCGTGCGTGGATCCGATGCAGGACGGATCTGACGGGCAAGGGCATAAATATTTGACATATATCCCAAGTTTCAATTTTGTCATGGCAACTAGGGAGTAAACAAAGATACACAATTGTAGATCCATGATGAAACAACACGTTGCTAACACAACAGGTCTCAAAACGAAATTGGATTGGTTGTTAATTTGCATAGTTGACTTTTTATGTTTTTCGTTGAAACAAAAATAACATGATTATGTTGGACCTACTCTGGCGCGGAGGAACCCTCCATGGACTATCCGATAAGATGAAAGATGTTGAGATCACCCCATCTCAAGATCAAAATGTGAGATCGAGACTGACATAGATCGACCGTCTCACCAACCCATCCCATTTGTATTTGTGTTCCAAGGCAAGAGTACCTAGTAGTTTTAAAGTGAGGGCCACATTAGGTTTCTGTGAGTTGTAGTTCAAAACTAGCCAAGTTTTTGCCGATGATTCTTGAAATTGTAGTGCAAACCTGGTTGTACCTACAACCAGGTCATCCGGCGACAACGCGCTAGCACCGGTCGTGACCCCTACTTTCGCGTGATGGCCACCCCTACCAGGCTGCAGCTCAAGCCGTCCTGACCCTGGTGGCAAGCTCCGGCCGGCGAGCCGCCCCTCTGACCTTGCACGCCACTCCTGGTCGGCCCTGCCTCCCGTCGCCCGCTTCCTCCATCCTCGGTGTTGACCAAGCAGTTCCGTTGTCCCTCTTCCCGACCTGCGTCCGCGAGCTCGAGCCTCTCCACCGGCCATGGATGTGAGCTTCCCACACGCCGCCTACCGCCGGACTTAGGGAAGATGACGGACGTGGGAATGATTTCATCAGAAACCTCCCGATCTAGTTTGGAGGGAAGATGACGATCATGAGATGATTTAGCACCATATATATCTCATATTGCTTTGACATGTTATTTTTTCCAATTTATTTCATTATTCTAAACATTCCCTCCAAAAAGAATTACTTTCCCACCACATAATTTTGGTTTACTGTAGTTTGCGCCAATATTTTGTGTTCCCACCAAAAAAATAGAGTATTTATCTTGCCGCTAAAGACCCTTCCTAACAACCCACGATTGCTAAACCAAATCACACGGCGTCTTCACCGGCGATTAGATCTGGAGCTCTCGTCCCTGGTTCAGGTTGTTCTTTCTCCCGATCTCCTCCCATCCTAGAACGTCCAGAAATCCTAGCGTCGTCCAGCGGGTGCGGCGGTTGCCCAGCGCGCCGCGCGGTGCCGCCGACGAGGAGTCGTCGTCCTTGATCTCGCCCTCCTCCCTCTCCTCCGGGCCCGCCGACGCGGGCCGCGTCTCCGTGTCCTCGGCCATGCCCGCTCGCCGCTGCACGCCCCGTCGCCTGCCCGACACCCGCGCGACCCCACCCGCTCGCCCGGCTGCTCGGTCCTACCGCCTGCTGTCAGAGGCCGTCGCCCTCGCCCGCTGCCGGAGACCCCAGCCCACGGTCGCCGCCCCTCGTCCGCTGCGGGATACTCGCGAGCGCGCCGCCCGCTCGCCTCGGCAGCGCCCCGCCCCCCGTGCTGCCCACCGTGAACCCCGGCCAGTGTGCCCTCGCTTGGCGGCGCCTACGTTTGGGTGAATTCGAGCCAGCGGGGCGTCGCCTGGCTCCCCTCCCCCGGGCAGCCATGGAGGAGCAATGCATTGCTAATGCAGTATCTCTTGTTTTTGATAATTTAGCATAATGTAGTTCATGACAACAATGTTTCTTACTCTGATTTTATTGCGAAGATGTCGGATGATGAAGACGATGGGTGATCGTGATGGTGACACCCAGAGCTAGAAGGCCACGAGGAGTTCAATATGAGATGTTAGTATACACATCTGCTCTACATAATTCTGCAACTGAATGTGTATGAGTACTAATCAAACCAAAAACTACCAATATTTATTTTAATTGTGAAGCAACAATGGTATGAAGAATATCTGCTATTACCGGCGTGTTGTCTTTGTAGGAGCTCATTGAGAATTTAGGCTTTAATAATGTGACTGATAAGCCAACTGCACTTAAAATGATGAGAGATGTATGTGAATCTGTTCTTAAATCCTATGAAAGGAAGCAAAGCTAGCACATAGTGGTGGTGATATCTTGACGAGTTACAGAGTGGCCTTGCGGAGGCAGCTTGGGAATGTTAACAAGGGATTGCATTGGAATTATTTCTGATTAAGTATTAGCTCTGGATTACCACTGTTGTTGGTGTTAGTCCAGCTGTACTGGTGCCATAACTGCACTATCTGGGTTGGCACTTCAGTTGAATTCTGGATTTATTCTTTTGGTCTGGTTCTCTTCTTATGATTGTCCTCTACTGTATGACTTGGTATATCATACTTCAAAACATGTTGGGCCTATTTTTTTACGATACTCAGTGAGGAACATGTGCAGGTGTGGGACTTGATAAAGCTTGGAGATTATCTTAGTGCAAGGGATGATGTCGATCACTCTAGGATAGGGATTACTGGTGAATCACTCGGAGGTATTATAGATCATGATTGCATCATGATACTAAATTAATACATAGACTTCACTTTTAGAAAACTTATCCTTTTTATTTGGAGCTGAATACAGGAATGCATGCATTGTTTGCTGCTTTTTGTGGATACACGGTACAGTGTTGTTGTTCCAATAATTTGGTGTTCAGGTACACACAGCAGTAATTTTATCGACATGGGTGCACATAGTTTTGTGATTTGTCTCATGTAAGTAAATCAATGCTCTTTGTGGTGGCTACAGGGATTTCAATGGGCAATAGATAATGACATGTGGCAAGCTAGAGTTGATAGCATTAAGCCTTTATTTGAAGGTTAGACGCCATGCATCCTCTAAGATTGGGGCACACACCATTGAAAATATAGATCACAACTGATATATATTGTATCAGTTCAGAACATTTACATGTAAGTATCTATGTCATTTTGTCTTTCCTGTAGAAGCAAGAATTGATTCAGGGAAGAGTGAAATAGATGTAGAGGTTGTGAAAAAGGTGACTATCTGATTTATTTGACATTTATTTCTGATTGTTCCATTGTAAATGTTCCACGATCGTGTATTGACATATTTTTACTAGGTTTGGGACAAGATAGCACCTGCTATGGCTTCACAGTTTGATGCTCCCTACTCAGTTCCTCCGATTGCACCACGTCCACTCCTCCTAAATGGTAAAACCTATCATATTTCTTATTGAGTGCTTCTGCTTCGTCCAATAGTTATTGCATGACCCAACATATTCAAAAGTCTCTCACTTTTATGAGTTCAATGAGCACTTGTCAGGGCTGGGCTTCCAGTCTTTAGTATATATTTTTGTTTTATGATTTTATGGTTGAGCCAGAATTGTTGTTAACCCTTTGTTTAAAAATTAATGTTAATTGAGCATTTTTCTTGCTGCTGGAGCTTCATTTATCGATTACCATGCAGGTGCTGACGACCCTTGTTGCCCAGTCCTTTGTCTACAAGAACCTGCCTCAAAAGCTGCTGAGGCTTATGCAGAAGCTGGTTCTGCGGATAAGTTCAAGGTAACATTCAATCTGCTCCCTCCGATCCAAATTAATTGACGCTCCTCTAGTACAACGTTATCTTTTTGACATGCAATATGTTTAATTTTCACCATGAGGTGTGGTTCTATGTTTTCCTAGACTTATTTTGCATGAATCCAAAGCAATTGACAATGGTTACCGCACCTATAATTGTTCTTTTCATAACATAACTGAAACTATAGATTGAGCCACAACTTAAATCAATACTGGAAGATTTTAGTACATGTACTTGTGCTTATTCTTTAGACATTTGCACTTGTAAAATTGTTCTGATCCCTCAGTTACATGCTTGCTGACACAACATTACTCTAGTTAGTCTGGCGACAGTTCTTTTTAACAATGGGGCTGGAATAATTGTATGGCGTATGTTATTTTGGACTCATTAAATACAACTATATTTTTTTGATTTCTTGATTGCAGGATCCAAACAACTAGCTCGACTGGACTATAGATCACGGACAATTTAGACTTGGCACTTAATTAGGATGTCTAAATTACATTTGAGTCTCATTTGATGGATATTTGCTATGAGGATTATGAATTTTATGAATCTACATATTATACATTTGGTTTTGAATATTGTAATTGAATGCCTGTATTTTTTAGGTTGCAATAGGCTATTGCCACAACCCACTTTTGGTTGCCACAAGTTAGCACGAACACCACGAAGATTTAAATTGTCGCAATAGTTTCTCGCTACAAAAATTTCACCCGTTGTTATACCTATTTATCACCGCCAAAACTAGTATGTTGCAATTTCCTATTACGACGACTGGAATATTTGTTGCCATAACTTACTGCCACAAGTGTAGCGGTTCGTGGCGAAATGCCTAATGCCACGAAAACAAGGATTGTTGCCATAGTTTATTTCCACAATTTAATATTGCCACGGAACAGTATGCACCACGAAATGAGTGTCGTTGGTATAGGTTGTTGCCACAAATGTTTATCGCCACAAGCTATCAGTCGCCATGATTCGTTACATGTTGCATTAAAGCTATCTCCACAAAGCAAATTGTGGCATCAGATGAGTGTTGCCACGAGGAAACATGTGGCGACATCCCACATGGTTGTTGCAATAGCACACTTTATTGCCACAATTGCCTTTTGTGGCAATAACCTATTACCATGCGTCGAGTCGCAATGGCTGCCAACGATTGTTGTTTCATGGCAATAGGTATTTATCGCCACAAATCGACATGTATTGCGACGAACAATTTTGTTGCAATAGACCCGAATCCTTGTAGTGGAACTAACTGCTAAAGCCGATTATCACAACTGCGCCCCCCTACCTGGCGCGCCAAAGATGTCGGTGGGAACGACACCTATGGGATCACAAGAATCCCTACTGTGGTTAGCGGGGCGCGGGGTCGTGAGAAGAGCGGATCTAACAGGTAGCACACGGTTCGTTTATCCAGGTTCGGGCCGCAAGGATGCGTAAAACCCTACTCCTGCTTTGGTGGATTGTATATCTGTGTTCTTGAGCTAGCTATGGGGCGTGAGGAGCTCCAAAAAGCCCAATCCTCCTCCTGGTCGCCTCGGGCCTCCTTTTATAGAAAAAGGGGTTGCCACAGTGGCACACAGGAGGTGGAAAGGGTACAGTGATGCGAGGTTATCCCTTGCATTACATGACAAAGCGCATTTAATGCGTCTTGCTTAGGTGTCCTTGCTTTATCGGGGACGGGGGAGAGATCTGTCTCATCCGTCGCCGCTCCTTCTCATGTCGACACGCGCCCTGGCCAGCGATACCTGAGATGCCACGTAGGTAGGCAGATAGCTGAGGTGGCGCAGTGGTGGGTCTTCACAAAGATCTGCATGTCGCCACGCAGGTGCCTGCCCAGCTGGTTGGGTCGGCAGCTCCATGCATGCAGTGGTGGAGGTTTAGTCGGTGTGGGCCTGATGGTAGCCCCGCAGGTGTCCTCGGGAGGGCCTTGCCAGGGCCCCGACAAGGGTCTTGCCGAGGCACCTGCTGTCATCCCCGGCAAGGCACTTGCCGGGGGCCTTGTGGTCTTCCTCGGCTAGGATCCCGCCAAGGGTTGTCGTCTCCTTAGTGCGTATTTGTTCTTGAATGTCTTCACAAAGATCTGCATGCCACCACGGAGATGTTTCTCGAATCCTTGCCCCATGGGGGCAGTGGACTCAAGGGTGATTTGCTCCGTAGGTGTGGGACGAGTCGCCGCGGCAAGGGTCTTGCCGTGGCTGCTAGAACTGTCTCCCAGCAAGGATCTTGCCGGGGGAGTCCGCTTCGTCCCCTTTGCTCTTCGTGGTCTTGGCCTTGGCTGTTGGAAATATGCCCTAGAGGCAATAATAAATTAGTTATTATCATATTTCCTTGTTCATGATAATCATTTATTATCCATGCTAGAATTGTATTGATAGGAAACTCAGATACATGTGTGGATACATAGACAACACCATGTCCCTAGTAAGCCTCTAGTTGACTAGCTCGTTGATCAATAGATGGTTATGGTTTCCTGACCATAGACATTGGATGTCGTTGATAACGGGATCACATCATTAGGAGAATGATGTGATGGACAAGACCCAATCCTAAGCCTAGCACAAGATCATGTAGTTCGTATGCTAAAGCTTTTCTAATGTCAAGTATCATTTCCTTAGACCATGAGATTGTGCAACTCCCGGATATCGTAGGAGTGCTTTGGGTGTGCCAAACGTCACAACGTAACTGGGTGGCTATAAAGGTACACTACAAGTATCTCCGAAAGTGTCTGTTGGGTTGGCACGAATCGAGACTCGGATTTGTCACTCCGTGTAAACGGAGAGGTATCTCTGGGCCCACTCGGTAGGACATCATCATAATGTGCACAATGTGATCAAGGAGTTGATCACGGGATGATGTGTTACGGAACGAGTAAAAGAGACTTGCCAGTAACGAGATTGAACAAGGTACCGGGATACCGACGATCGAATCTCGGGCAAGTATCGTACCGCTAGACAAAGGGAATTATATACGGGCTTGATTAAGTCCTTGACATCGTGGTTCATCCGATGAGATCATCGTGGAGCATGTGGGAGCCAGCATGGGTATCCAGATCCCGCTGTTGGTTATTGACCGGAGAGTCATCTCGGTCATGTCTGCATGTCTCCCGAACCCGTAGGGTCTACACACTTAAGGTTCGATGACGCTAGGATTATAGGGAAAGTATGTACGCGGTTACCGAATGTTGTTCGGAGTCCCGGATGAGATCCCGGACGTCACGAGGAGTTCCGGAATTGTCCGGAGGTAAAGATTGATATATAGGAAGTATGGTTTTGGCCACCGGAAGTGTTCCGGGCATCACCGGTAGTGTACCGGGACCACCGGAGGGGTCCGGGGGTCCACCAGGTGGGGCCACAAGCCCCGGAGGCCTACATGGGCCAATTGTGGGAAGGGACCAGCCCCTAGGTGGGCTGGGGCGCCTCCCACCAAGGCCCAAGGCGCCTCCAAGAGGGGAAGGGGGCAAACCCTAGGGCAGATGGGCCCTAAGGCCCACCCCAGGTGTGCCTCCCCCTCTCTCCCTTGTGGCCGCCACCCAGATGGGATCTGGGGGCTGCCGCCACCCCTAGGGAGGGAACCCTAGGTGGGGGCACAGCCTCTCCCCTTCCCCTATATATACTTGAGGTATTGGAGGCTGCAACACACACGAGATCCTCTCCCTCTTGGCGCAGCCCTACCTCTCTTCCCCCTCGTCTCTCGTAGTGCTTGGCGAAGCCCTGCTGGAGTTCCGCGCTCCTCCTCCACCACCACGCCGTCATGCTGCTGCTGGATGGAGTCTTCCCTAACCTCTCCTTCTCCCCTTGCTGGAGCAACGCGTAGGAGACGTCACCGGGCTGTACGTGTGTTGAACGCTTCCGCTTAGGATCCGTTCTCCCCTTGTAGGAGGCGTAGGAGGCGTAGGAGACGTCTCCTTCTCCCCTTGTACGGATCAAGGCGTAGGATCCGTTCGGCACTAGGATCATCGGTGTTTTGGATCACGGCGAGTACGACTCCATCAACCCCGTTCACTTGAATCACTACAAGAAATATGTCAACTTATGACCTTCTGTCAGTGACCCTCGAAGAATTGGTCATAAATTTATGACCATTTTATACCAATTGGTCAAAAGCTGTTCAGGGGGCTCCAAACCCTGAACCATTGCGACCATTTTGGTCAGAAAGGTCATAATTTCCTTACACGAAATGGTCACAAAGCAAATAGTGCTAGTCCGCTGCCTTATTTCTAGCTGATCATGACCAATATAGATGGTCATAGCCTTGTAGATTGTGGTGGGTTGTGATGACTAGGCGCCATCTCATCAGTTTTGCCTATGTGTCATGTCCATGTGGCAGTTTTTGCCCTAGGTTGTGAAGCAACCTATATTTCTATCATTCCCAAAATTCCCAAAAAAATCTCATAAATTCTTTGGGTCATATCTTCATCAAATATGTAAAAATCCCTCCTTGCCTATTTCAAAACTAATTCAACAATATTCATTTTCCTATATATGTTCACAACAACACTTTATGAAGGAAGTGTTATTTATATATTCTTGATTGCCCTAGGAATTTTTGGGCACTCTTTCCTATCCAAATCATTAGCGCATGACAAAATTCAGCTCCATTTGCCTAGCAAATCTTCCTCGGCAAATTTCCAAAGTTTTTGTCCACCTAGAAGCATTGTGAAGGAAGTACCTTTTTTATATCTCTAAATGACATGAAATTTATACAGTTCCTTCATATTCCCAAATTATCACCCTCCTCGAAATTGCAGCTCAGTCAAATCATCTATGTGAGCCCAGGTTCAATTTATATTTTATGGCCAAATTGGCACGTTGCAAAGCAAGTGTTATATAGACCCCTCCTATTACCCTCAAACTTTTCGGGCACTCTTCCATACCCAAATCATTGCCACATGATAATATTCAGCTCAATTTTCCTAGTAAATCTTTCTCGGGAAATTTCCAAAGTTTCTACCTCGAGAGAAGCTTTGTGAAGTAAGTACTAGCTAGGCTTACCCAAATGATCTTAAAATTTACCAGCGCATGACCATACCTAAGTAAATTACCTACACCAATTTTGAGATCATTTCATTCATCCAATCTCTCTCACTAGTTTTCCCAAGTTTTTGTCCATAGAAGAGCATTGTGAAGGAAGTACTTCTTTGGCATGTCCAAATGGTATCAATTTTCTACAATGCTTTCCTATGCCCAAATAACCATCCTCCACAAAATTTGAGCTCACTCCATTCATTATTTTGAGCCCAGCTTCAACATTCATATTTTTGTCCAGCGTGGTACTTTGCAAAGCAAGTACCACCTAGGATCCTCCTTTTGAGCTAAAAATTTGTGAAGACATTCTCCTTAGTAGATGATCATCCTCAGCCAAAACTCACGCCCATTGGCCATGTGCATTTCCCGTACCGCTAATCAAACACTTGGCTGCTAATTCATGTTTGAGCATCGATCGGTCTCCTCATGAGAATCTTATGTTATAATTTTCTTTCTAGCACCAACCTGGGGAGTGCCCAACCCACTAGACATGCCTAGGCCGCCCAAAACACATGGCAACATTACGGTCACGCGGTGACCACGTGACGGGCATGCGAGTTTACGCGCTCTAGAGTTGGGGCCCTCGGCCACCGCCCAAACCTCGACGTATCACCACCAAACCATGTATTTATGATTAAATAGGTCCTTATGTAACTAGAAATGATTTTTGGAAAAAATAAATAGCAAACTATGAGGCATTTGTAGTTCAAATTTGACCCGCTTCCAACTGAATCGGCAGAAATTTGTCTTTTTCACGAGAGGTGGATCAAAAAATTTTCCACCCAACCATTTTTTCAATTGTGCATTAAATATGGCCTAGTATTTTATAAAAATGATTTGGTCCAATTTTCCAACAATTATTTGGTAGTTCCTTCACAAAAAAACCTCCTTTCGGGCACTCGAAAAATGGAAAATGGTTTTTTCGTCCAACGAAAATGAAAACTTTCTTAGGCAACATTGTTTGCCATTCCAATATGCACCCGTGTGCACAATATGAGATCATTTGAACAAACTATGCCATGAATGTGGCCATAAGATTGATCATTTGGCTTGAAAGCCATGAATCTTCAGAGATGATAGCTCATTTTTGAGAACACTCTTTTAAAATAATTGTCGTATTACAAGTTTGTTATTTTTCCTGGGAACTTGGCCACATATAATGACACAATGCGAAGGTTTCCCAATTTTTTGATTTTTTTTGAATTTTGTATGCCCGTTTCAAAATGCGGTCAAAACGGCGGGCTTGACCGTTCCTAGATAGTGGTTGAATATTGGAATTTTTTTGGTGTTTCTCTGATTAAATAGATACTTATGTACCTAGAAATGATTTTTGGAAAAAATAAATAGTAAACTATGAGGCAGCCATAGTTCAAATTTGACCCGCTTCCAACTGAATCGGCGGGAATTTGTCTTTTTCATGAGAGGTGGATAAAAACTTTTTGCACCCAACCATTTTGTCAATTGTGCATTAAATATGTCCTAGTATTTTAGAAAATTGATTTGGTCCAATTTTGCAACAATTATTTGGTAGTTCCTTCACAAAAAACCTCCTTTTGGGCACTCGAAAAATGAAAAATGGTTTTTTCGTCCAAAGAAAATGAAAACTTCCTTAGGCAACATTGTTTGCCATTCCAATATGCACCCTTGTGCACAATATGAGATCATTTGAACAAACTATGCCACGAATGTGGCCATAAGATTGATCATTTGGCTTGAAAGCCATGAATCTTCAGAGATGATAGCTCATTTCTGAGAACACTTTTTTATAATAATTGCCGTATTACAAGTTTGTTATTTTTCCTAGGAACTTGGCCACATATAATGACACAATGCGAAGGTTTCCCAATTTTTTGATTTTTTTTGAATTTTTTATGCCCGTTTCAAAATGCGGTCAAAACGGCGGGAATGACCGTTCCTAGCTAGTGGTTGAATCTTGGAATTTTTTTGGTGTTTCTCTGATTAAAAAGATACTTATGTACCTAGAAATGATTTTTGAAAAAAATAAATAGCAAACTATGAGGCAGCTGTAGTTCAAATTTGACCCGCTTCCAACTGCATCGGCGGAAATTTGTCTTTTTCACGAGAGGTGGATCAAAAAATTTTACACCCAACCATTTTGTCAATTGTGCATTAAATATGGCCTAGTATTTTATAAAAATGATTTGGTCCAATTTTGCAACAATTATTTGGTAGTTCCTTCACAAAAAACCTCCTTTCGGGCACTCGAAAAATGGAAAATGGTTTTTTCGTCCAACGAAAATGAAAACTTCCTTAGACAACATTGTTTGTCATTCCAATATGCACTCTTGTGCACAATATGAGATCATTTGAACAAACTATGCCATGAATGTGGCCATAAGATTGATCATTTGGCTTGAAAGCCATTGATCTCCACACGTGATAGCTCGTTTCTGAGAACACTTTTTTATAATAATTGCCGTATTACAAGTTTGTTATTTTTCCTAGGAACTTGGCCACATATAATGACACAATGCGAAGGTTTCCCAATTTTTTTGAATTTTTCATGCCCGTTTCAAAATGCGGTCAAAACGGCGGGCTTGACCGTTCCTAGCTAGTGGTTGAATATTGGAATTTTTTTGGTGTTTCTCTGATTAAATAGATACTTATGTACCTAGAAATGATTTTTGCAAAAAAATAAATAGTAAACTATGAGGCAGCCATAGTTCAAATTTGACCCGCTTCCAACTGAATCGGCGGGAATTTGTCTTTTTCACGAGAGGTGCATAATTTTTTTTGAAACCCAACCATTTGGTCAATTGTGCATTAAATATGGCCTAGTATTTAGAAAAATTGATTTGGTCCAATTTTGCAACAAATATATGGTAGGTCCTTCACAAAATAAACTCATTTCGGGCACTCGAAAAATGGAAAACGAATTTTTCGTGCAAAGAAAATGAAAACTCCCTTAGGCAACATTGTTTGCCATTCCAATATGCACCCTTGTGCACAGTATGAGATCATTTGAACAAACTATGCCATGAATGTGGCCATACGATTGATCATCTAGCTTGAAAGGCATTGATCTCCACACATGATGGCTCGTTTTTGAGAACACTTTTTAAAAAGAATTGTCGTATTTCAAGTTTATTATTTTTTCTGGTAACTTGGCCACATATAATGACACAATGCGAAGGTTTTGCAATTTTTTGATTTTTTTTGAATTTTTTATGCCTGTTTCAAAATGCGATCAAAAGGACAGGCATGACCGTTCCTAGCTAGTGGTTGAATCTTGGAAATTTTTTGGTATTTCTCTGATTAAATAGATACTTTTGTACCTAAAAATGATTTTTAGGAAAAATAAATAGCAAACTATGAGGCAGCTACAGTTCAAATTTGACCCACTTTCAACAGAATCGGCAGAAATTTGTCTTTTTCACGAGAGGTGGATCATAATTTTTGACACCCAACCATTATGTCAAGTGTGCATTAAATATGTCCTAGTATTTTAGAAAAATAATTTGGTCCAATTTTGCAACAAATATATTATAGGTCCTTCACAAAAAAACTCAGTTTGGACACTCGAAAAATGATTAAAAATAGGTAGAAAGATTAGAAATGCATACAAATTGGTGCTCATCCATAAAATGTGGTCTAACTTGAGTGAAAATTTGTATAATGCCCTTTTGCAAAATATTTTTGATAGTTGCTTCACAAAATAGCTCTATCTTTAGTACTTGGAAATTATTTTAAATCACAGATTCTCGAACCAATCAGAACACTTCTCACGGATCACCCCACTCTATATGATCTGAACCATCCACACTAGGCGAATCCAACGTCTCTCGCTCACCTCTCAGCAGGCCAACCCAAACCCTAACTCCACTCCTCTTCCCTCTCTCCCCCGATTCAGATCCACTCGCAGCCGCCACCTACCTCCCGCCCCCGATTCAGATCCCGCCGCCCATGCCCGCGCGCCACCACACTCCGCCGTCCCTGATGCCTCACTCGCCGCGCTCGTCCCGCCCTAACTCCCCTCCCACTCCAGCCGCCGCTGCCCCCTTCTCCCTCCCACCCACGCCCTGCGCCCACGCCCCCAACCCCACCCCTTCTCCTTCCCTCAGATCTCGATCTGCTGCCGCCCCCAACCCCAACCCCCCCCCCCCCCCCCCCCCCGCCGCCCCCCCCCGTAGACGAGGTCGAGGCCGACCCAAGATCGAGCCCATGCCCAGAGCCGCCCCCAAGATTCGCAGGCAACCCCATGCCAATCAGGACCTCGATCTGGATCGAGCAGGCGCTCTCCATCGACGGGGCTTGGGCAGGCGAGCCAACCGCAGCGGATTTGGCCCTCAGCTCCTCCGGTGGCCAGAAAGGCGCCGCGGAGGCTCGCGGAGCACGGGGATGTTGCTCGCAGCCCTCACCGCACATCCATTCCCCTCCACCACCTTCCCTCCCTCCCTCTACATGCCCGTCTATATAAGGTACGCCTCCCTCTCCCCTCACCTCTCTCCCCGCGCTTCCGGAAGTCGGGGTCTAGGGTTTGGTGAGCCGGTGCGCTGATGGATCTGGCGGGGTTGTTGGTGTGCTGCAGGAGGGCGGCCGGATGTCGAACGCGCCGGCGAACCCGCCGGGCGGCGACAGCGGCGGCTTCGGTGGCGTCAGGGAGCAGGACAGGTTCCTGCCCATCGCCAACATCAGCAGCATCATGAAGAAGGCCATCCTGGCCAACGGCAAGATCGCCAAGGACGCCAAGGAGACCGTGCGGGAGTGCATCTCGGAGTTCATTGCTTCATCGCCAGCAAGTGAGTGCCTCTGTTGACCGCTGCCGCTCTATTTTGCCTGCCCGAATCAAGTGTGGTCTGGTGCTGACCTGTCGCCGTTTTTTCTTTTCTGTATTGTAGGGCGAGCGGCAAGTGCCAGAGGGAGAAGTGCAAGACCATCAACATTGACGACCTGCTCTGGGCGATGGCCACGCTAGGCTTTCAGGAGTACATTGAGCCCCTCAAGGTTTATCTGCAGAATTACAGAGAGGTGCATGCCCATTTAGCCATGTGGGACTTTTTTATCTGAACTAATTGGGGATGGATTAGTGCTTTGAGAGTTAGGTAGGTCCATGATAGTTTAATATGTTGCTGCTGTACCCTGAAAAGCTCTGTTTGGCACTTTTGTTAGTCCTAGTTGGCAAATTTAAACACTCATGTTCAGCTTGGTGACTGATGAGACCCCACACTGCCTGGCACCAATCATCTTATTATCCTTAGAACAAGTGTTGATTTATCCCTCCAATTACTACTGTCATTGAGATCTTTAATTCTTTTCTGTATTGTTAATTCAGATCACTGAATGATTTGAAGCACTAAGAATTGTCTCCAGAGTCCAACTATTAAAATGAAGTCTTTTATTCAACCGGGACATGCATGCGTACATGTGCTTGGAAGATATATTCCGAATGTTCATCTCAAAGCGTGATGGGGCTTTTCTGTCTTGTGCAGGTTGCTGACTTTGGTCTGGCCAAGATCCAGCACGAAGACGACACAGCCATGTGTCTACGCTGGCGATGGGGACTTTCGGGTACGAAGTCGGGTAGATCTGCCCAGTCGAGATGCGATTGATGATAAAAACTCATGAAACAGAGATATCATAACATTTCCATTTTGTTAAATGTTTATATTTATTCAAATTCAGCTGTTTACATGGCCGAGCGGTCCAGAGATGTTTCCTTCATGCAGCAGTTTAAGTTGCTTCCAATTAAATCTGCTGTGAATGTGTTATATATAATTGAATCTGAACAAAATTTATTCCTTCAATCCTATTCATGTTTGCTCGGTGCAGATTAATTGATTGTCTCAATGTTGCCAAAGCTAGCATGTTATCATGCCAATGTATTAAAATTAAGGGATATGAAATAACCCCCCTCATGGAAATACAATCGAATGCACCTTAGCATGGAAATACATCAAATTTGGATGAAAGGCAACATAAATGGCTTGTTGATCCTATTCAAATTATACCATGAACTTATTCTACATGTATTCAACTAGATCAAGTACAAGTACATTAGTTCGTCATATCTGTTATTAATACACTGTCCAAGTCATGAATTTCCTGAACTGGTGCCTGTATATATTTGGGTGCTTGTCAATTAGAAAATGTCTTCATCTAGCCTTGTCTCATCATTAAATTTGTGATACATATTTGCTGAACAATTTTCTTCTCCTATGTTATTTAAGGAAATCTATATGATTTCTATTCTTGACATAAAAAGATGAGCTAACCTCTAGGTATATACAGATGCCACCTACAAGTGAATGCTGAGATACCATGTTTGTACTACGTGCCAGTGTAGCTGTACTGATACAAATACTACTTATGTACTTATGGAGTAGTAAATAACCTGTTATGTAATGTATACTAATTGGTGGATTGTACAGGGCAGCTCCTTGTCATGGGCGGCGTTGTTGTCGGCAGGGCCGTTTCTTCTTCGAATTACCACGCACGCGCGTCTTGTTTGTTGCTAATCAACTAGTGATTTGGGTGATTTTGGGTTGCTGTTAGTTTTGCTTCTGCAATTTAATGTTGTCAATGCTCTTTCCCGTTTGGTGGATCAACTAATTGCTTACAAATCCAGCAGGCATGAATGCTTACTTTTACAGATTTGTTTGACTGACTTCCTCAAATCTAGCTCGTGTCTATTTGTTGGATGTGGATCAAGTCTCCCTATGTCGATGAGTTCTAGATTCCAGTTCACCATGTTTCGCTTATGAATGAATGCGCTAGAAGTAGAACATAATCTGTTGCATTGGTGGTTACTTTATACATTTTCTGATTGCTCAATCCGCTAGTTAGCTACAGTTTACCTTGATCAGCGAATGTCGATGGTCAAATAATTTACGTCCATTCTCCAGATCTTAACATGTGGTTCTTGGATAGGTCCCTGTTTGAACCCTTTTTTATCTGAATCCCATGAAGAAGTAAATGAGCCTAGTTTTTTTAACATGCATGCTGTCTTATTAAATCAGGGGGAAATTATTGCCTGGATAGGTGCTTTCTTTTGTGAAGTTAGTCGATGTTGATCAAGTCCCCCTTTCCGCTGTAAGAAACGTTTCTCCTGTTGTACTTCATAAAAAGCTTTCTGCTGATGGCAGGAAGAAGAAGGCTGTTCACAAGAAGATGGCAGGAAGAAGCAGGATGATTCGATCCGATCCTCAAGGTGGCCCTTCCCTTCCCCTTCTCTCTTCGATTCGATCCGATCTATGCACAAAGTTCACTAGTTTGGATGCATCATAGAACTTGTGGTGGTGTTGTTTAGATTGCAGCAAGCAAAAATACAAGTGTTGAGCTTGTTAAGTGTTTTGTTACGGTGAAATCTGAACCATTTATTGAATAGTAGGATGGCCGACTTTCTATGATTATCTCTTGTTGCTATGATTGTCTTTTCCATATCCAAATCATGTCTATGAATTGGTGTGCTTGAAAACCAAGGAATGCTTCTATTCCTTGTCGGTGTTCTTTTTATTCTAGTATAAGATGAACCAGCTCGTTATTTGTTTGGTGGTTGGTTTGCATACATGTTCTTTTCCTGCAGAAATATGTTGTGGTTCCTTGCAAAGTAAATATGCTGTCAGATTTACTTTTATTTTGTTCCTAATCATTTTGTTCTATAACATGCAGATGCTGGCCTTTCATGTTTCTTCACGAGCATCAGGACAAAGTTGGAAGAAGCATAGTTCTAGCTTATTGGAGCTAGTTCTGGGAGTAATGAAGCCCTTTAGGCTCTACACTTGTAGACTATTTACTTTGTATGTGTGTTATATGATGTAGACCTACACTTGTAGACTCATGTGGTAGACTCATGTGGTAGACCCTACACTTGTAGGGCTCATGTGATAATTATGTGGTAAACTGTACACTTGTAGAGCTGTTATCTAATTGTAAACTTGATGATGATCACATTGTACGTATGTTATATGATATAGCATATTGCTTCTTGCTGTTACTTGAAGTATTGTGTCAGTTTTCTGTATTGGTATATTGAAATTTGAAGAACATGACCTTGATAGCAGGGTCCGTGAACCAAAACGCCACATTTGGGACCTATTTACCAGAATTTGACAATTGGGGTGCGGAAAAAAAGAAAAACAAAGGCCACGGGCCAACAATAAAAAAGGCTACAACGTTGAGCTTGGCCCATGAAGCGGACCAGAATTAACAAGGAAAAAAAATCCTACAAGGCTGAATTAATGGGCTCGGCCCATGTAAAACGCCGAATTGGACCGGGCTGAATCTTGTGCCACGTCAGATTGCCACGCTGGATGCCTACGTGGCCTGGGGAGGTTGCTAGTGACCAAAACGCCACAGTAGACATATTTTGGTCATAAACGTTTGCGACCATTCCAGAAGAAAGGTCGCTATAGTCAGTTTACGACGCCCAGCTTTTGACCTTATGTTTTTGGTCACAAAAAGGTCACAAATGGAAATTTGTGACCTTTCAGTGACCAATAGTGGTGGTCATAAGTTGACATATTTCTTGTAGTGAATGCTTCCGCTTAGCGATCTACAAGGGTATGTAGATGCACTCTCCTTCCCTCGTTGCTAGATTACTCCATAGATTGATCTTGGTGATGCGTAGAAAATTTTGAATTTCTGATATGTTCCCCAACAGTGGCATCATGAGCTAGGTCTATGCGAAGTTTCTGTGCACGAGTAGAACACAAAGCAATTGTGGGCGTTGATTTTGTCAATTTACTTGCCGTTACTAGTCTTATCTTGATTCGGCGGCATCGTGGGATGAAGCGGCCCGGACCGACCTTACACGTACTCTTACGTGAGACTGGTTCCACCGACTGACATGCACTAGTTGCATAAGGTGGATAGCGGGTGTCTGTCTCTCCCACTTTAGTCGGATTGGATTCGATGAAAAGGGTCCTTATGAAGGGTAAATAGAAATTGGCATATCACGTTGTGGTTTTGGCGTAGGTAAGAAACCTTCTTGCTAGCAACCTATAGCAGCCACATAAAAACTTGCAACAACAATTAGAGGACGTCTAACTCGTTTTTGCAGCAAGTGTTTTGTGATGTGATATGGCCAAAGGATTTGATGAATGATATATGTGATGTATGAGATGATCATGTTCTTGTAATAGGAATCACGACTTGCATGTCAATGAGTATGACAATCGGCAGGAGCCATAGGAGTTGTCTTAATTTATTTATGACCCACGTGTCAACATAAACGTCATGTAATTACTTTACTTTATTGCTAACCATTAGCTATAGTAGTAGAAGTAATAGTTGGCGAGACAACTTCATGAAGACACGATGATGGAGATCATGATGATGGAGATCATGGTGTCATGCCGGTGACGATGATGATCATGGAGCCCCGGAGATGGAGATCAAAAGGAGCAAAGTGATGATGGCCATATCATGTCACTTTTTGATTGCATGTGATGTTTATCATGTTTTTTACATCTTATTTGCTTAGAACGACGGTAGTAAATAAGATGAACCCTCATTAAAATTTCAAGAAAGTGTCCCCCCTAACTGTGCACCGTTGTGAAAGTTCGTCATTTCGAAGCACCACGTGATGATTAGGTGTGATAGATTCTTACATTCGAATACAAAGGGTGTTGACGAGCCTAGCATGTACATACATGGCCTCGGAACACATGCGAAACAGTTAGGTTAACTTGACGAGCCTAGCATGTACAGACATGGCCTCGGAACACAGAAGACCGAAAGGTCGAACATGAGTCATATAGAAGATATGATCAACATGAAGATGTTCACCGATGTTGACTAGTTCGTCTCACGTGATGATCGGGCACGGCCTAGTTGACTCGGATCATGTAATCACTTAGATGAATAGAGGGATGTCTATCTGAGTGGGAGTTCATAAGATGAACTTAATTATCCTGAACATAGTCAAAAGGTCTTCACAAATTATGTCGTAGCTCGCGCTTCAGTTCTACTGTTTAGATATGTTCCTAGAGAAAATTTAGTTGAAAGATGATAGTAGCAATTATGCGGACTAAGTCCGTAAACTGAGGATTGTCCTCATTGCTTCATAGAAGGCTTATGTCCTTGATGCACCGCTCAGTGTGCTGAACCTCGAATGTCGTCTGTGGATGTTGCGAACATCTAACATACACATTTTGATAACTACGTGATAGTTCAGTTAAACGGTTTAGAGTTGAGGTACCGAAGACGTTTTGAAACGTCGCGAAACATATGAGATGTTTCAAGGGCTGAAATTGGGATTTCAGGCTCGTGCCCACGTTAAGAGGTATAAGACCTCCGACGATTTTCTTAACCTGCAAACTAAGGGAGAAAAGCTCAATCGTTGAGCTTGTGCTCAGATTGTCTGAGTACAACAATCATTTGAATCGAGTGGGAGTTGATCTTCCAGATGAGATAGTGATGTTTCTCCGAAGTCATTACCACCAAGCTGCTAGAGCTTCGTGATGAACTATGATATATCAGGGACATATGTGATGATCCTTGAGATATTCGCGATGTTTGACACCACAAAAGTAGAAATCAAGAAGGAGCATCAATTGTTGATGGTTGGTGAAACCACTAGTTTCAAGAAGGGCAAGGGCAAGAAGGGATACTTCATGAAACGGAAAATTAGCTGCTGCTCTAGTGAAGAAACCCAAGGTTGAACCCAAACCCGGGACTAAGTGCTTCTATGATAAGGGGAGCAGCCACTGGAGCAGAATTACCCTAGATACTTGGTAGATGAGAAGGCTGGCAAGGTCGATAGAAGTATATTGGATATACATTGTGTTAATGTGTACTTTACTAGTACTCCTAGTAGCACCATGGTATTAGATACCGGATCGGTTGCTAAATGTTAGTAAACTCGAAATAAAAGGCCGCGGAGTAAACGGAGACTAGCTAAAGGTGAGCTGGCAATATGTGTTGGAAGTTTTTCCAAGCTTGATGTGATCAAGCATCGCACGCTCCCTCTACATCAAGATTGGTGTTTGCGTTGAGCATAGACATGATTGGATTATGTCTATCGCAATACGGTTATTCATTTAAGGAGAATAATGGTTACTCTGTTTATTTGAATAATACCTTCAATGGTCTTGCACCTAAAATGAATGGTTTATTGAATCTCGATCGTAGTGATACACATGTTCATGCCAAAAGATATAAGATAGTAATGATAGTACCACCTACTTGTGGCACTGCCACGTAAGTCATATCGATATAAAACGCATGAAGAAGCTCCATGTTGATGGATCTTTGGGCTCACTCATTTTGAAAAGTTTGAGACATGCGAACCATGTCTATTGGTGTATATGCATGAAGAAACTCCATGCAAATGGACCATTTGGACTCACCTGATTTTGAATCACTTGAGACATGCAAATCATACCACATGGGCGAGATGACTGAAAGCCTCGTTTTCAGTAAAATGGAACTAGAAAGCAACTTGTTTTAAGTAATACGTTTTGATGTGTGCAGTCCAATGAGTGCTGAGGCGTGTAGTGGATATCGTTATGTTCTTACTTCACAGATGATTTGAGTAGATGTTGAGTATATTTACTTGATGAATCACGAGTCTGAATTATTGAAAGGTTCAAGTAATTTCAGGGTGAAGTTGAAAGATCGTCGTGACAAGAGGATAAAAGATCTATGATATGATCATAGAGATGAATATCTGAATTACGAGTTTGGCACAGAATTAAGACATTGTGGAAATTGTTTCACAACTAATACAGCCTGGAACATCATAGTGTGATGGTACGTCCGAACATCATAATTGCACCCTATTGGATATAATGCATACCATGATGTCTCTTATCAAATTACCACGATAGTTTATGGGTTAGGCATTAGAGACAACCACATTCACTTTAAATAGGGAACCACGTAATTCCGATGAGATGACACCATATGAACTATGGTTTAGAGAAACCTAAGCTGTCATTTCTTAAAAGTTTGGGGCTGCGACGCTTATGTGAAAAAGTTTCAGGCCGATAAGCTCGAACCCAAAGAGGATAAATGCATCTTCATAGGACACCCAAAACAGTTGGGTATACCTCCTGTCTCAGATCCGAAAGCAATAAGGGATTGTTTCTAGAATCGGGTCCTTTCTCGAGGAAAAGTTTCTCTCGAAAGAATTGAGTGGGAGGATGGTGGAGACTTGATGAGGTTATTGAACCGTCTCTTCAACTAGTGTGTGGCAGGGCATAGGGAGTTGTTCCTATGGCACCTACACCAATTGAAGTGGAAGCTTATGATAGTGATCATGAAACTTCAGATCAAGTCACTACCAAACCTCGTGGGATGACAAGGATGCGTACTACTTCGGAGTGGTACGTAATCATGTCTTGGAAGTCATGTTGCTAGACAACAATGAACCTACGAGCTATGGAGAAGCGATGGTGGGCCTGGATTCCGAAAATTGGCTTGAGGCCATATAATCCGAGAGAGGATCCATATATGAAAACAAAGTGTAGACTTTGGAAGAACTACTTGATGGTCGTAAGGCTGTTAGGTACATATGGATTTTAAAAGGAAGACGGACAATGATGGTAAGTGTCACCATTAAGAAAGCTCGACTTGTCGTTAAGATGTTTTTCGACAAGTTCAAGGAGTTGACTACGATGAGACTTTCTCACTCATGGCGATGCTAAGAGTCTGTTGGAATTATATTAGTGATTACTGCATTATTTATGAAATCTTGCAGATAGGATGTCAAAACATTGTTTCCTCGACGATTTTCTTGAGGAAAGGTTGTATGTGATACAACCGGAAGGTTTTGTCAATCCTGAAAGATGCTAACAAGTATGCAAAGCTCCAGCAATCCTTCTAAGGACTGGAGTAAGCATCTCGGAGTTGGAATGTATGCTTTGATGAGATGATCAAAGATTTTGGGTGTATACAAAGTTTATGAGAAACTTGTATTTCCAAAGAAGTGAGTGGGAGCACTATAGAATTTCTGATGAATATATGTTGTTGACATATTGTTGATCAGAAATGACGTAGAATTTCTGGAAAGCATATAGGGTTATTTGGAAAGTGTTTTTTTCAATGGAAAGCCTGGATTAAGCTACTTGAACATTGAGCATCAAGATCTATAAGGATAGATCAAAACGCTTAATGGTACTTTCAAATGAGCACATACCTTGACATGATCTTGAAGGTGTTCAAGATGGATCAGTCAAAGAAGGAGTTCTTGCCTGAGTTGTAAGGTATGAAGTTAAGACTTAAAGATCGACCACGACAGAAGAAAGAGGAAGGATGAAGGTCGTCCCCTATGCTTTTGTCATAGGCTCTATACGATATGCCATGCTGAGTACCGCACCTGACGTGTGCCTTGCCACATATCTGGCAAGAGGGTACAAAGGTAATCTAGGAGTAGATCACCAGATAGCGGTCTAAATTATCCTTAGAGGAATAAGGATACGTTTCTCGGTTATGGAGGTGATAAATAGTTCGACGTAAAGAGTTACGTCGATGCAATCTTAACACCTATCCGGATAACTCTGAGAAGAGATACCGGATACGTATAATGGAGCAACAATTTAGAATAGCTCCAAGTAGAACAGTTATTTGAAATGGCTCCAAATGTAGCGTAGTAGTTGCATCTACAAGATGACATAGAAATTTGCGAAGTACATACGGATCTGAATGTTGCAGACCCGTTGACTGAAACCTCTCTCACAAGCATAACATGATCATACCCAGAACGCTTTGGTGTTAGTCACATCGGGATGTGACCTTGAGTGTTAATCACATATCGATGTGAACTAGATTATTGACTCTAGTGCAAGTGGGAGACTGTTGGAAATATGCCCTAGAGGCAATAATAAATTAGTTATTATCATATTTCCTTGTTCATGATAATCGTTTATTATCCATGCTAGAATTGTATTGATAGGAAACTCAGATACATGTGTGGATACATAGACAACACCATGTCCCTAGTAAGCCTCTAGTTGACTAGCACGTTGATCAATTGATGGTTACGGTTTCCTGACCATGGACATTGGATGTCGTTGATAACGGGATCACATCATTAGGAGAATGATGTGATGGACAAGACCCAATCCTAAGCCTAGCACAAGATCATGTAGTTCGTATGCTAAAGCTTTTCTAATGTCAAGTATCATTTCCTTAGACCATGAGATTGTGCAACTCCCGGATATCGTAGGAGTGCTTTGGGTGTGCCAAACCTCACAACGTAACTGGGTGGCTATAAAGGTACACTACAAGTATCTCCAAAAGTGTCTGTTGGGTTGGCACGAATCGAGACTGGGATTTGTCACTCCGTGTAAATGGAGAGGTATCTCTGGGCCCACTCGGTAGGACATCATCATAATGTGCACAATGTGATCAAGGAGTTGATCACGGGATGATGTGTTACGGAACGAGTAAAAGAGACTTGCCAGTAACGAGATTGAACAAGGTATCGGGATACCGATGATCGAATCTCGGGCAAGTATCGTACCGCTAGACAAAGGGAATTGTATACGAGATTGATTAAGTCCTTGACATCGTGGTTCATCCGATGAGATCATCATGGAGCATGTGGGAGCCAGCATGGGTATCCAGATCCTGCTGTTGGTTATTGACCGGAGAGTCATCTCGGTCATGTCTGCATGTCTCCCGAACCCGTAGGGTCTACACACTTAAGGTTCGATGACGCTAGGGTTATAGGGAAAGTATGTATGCGGTTACCGAATGTTGTTCGGAGTCCCGGATGATATCCCAGACGTCACGAGGAGTTCCGGAATGGTCCGGAGGTAAAGATTGATATATAGGAAGTATGGTTTTGGCCACCGGAAGTGTTCCGGGCATCACCGGTAGTGTACCGGGACCATCGGAGGGGTCCGGGGGTCCACCAGGTGGGGCCACAAGCCCCGGAGGCCTAAATGGGCCAATAGTGGGAAGGTACCAGCCCCTAGGTGGGCTGGGGCGCCTCCCACCAAGGCCCAAGGCGCCTCCAAGAGGGGAAGGGGGCAAACCCTAGGGCAGATGGGCCCTAAGGCCCACCCCAGGTGTGCCTCCCCCTCTCCCCCTTGTGGCCGCCACCCAAATGGGATCTGGGGGCTACCGCCACCCCTAGGGAGGGAACCCTAGGTGGGGGCACAACCCCTCCCCTTCCCCTATATATACTTGAGGTATTGGAGGCTGCAACACACACGAGATCCTCTCCCTCTTGGCGCAGCCCTACCTCTCTTCCTCCTCGTCTCTCGTAGTGCTTGGCGAAGCCCTGCTGGAGTTCGTGCTGCTGCTGGATGGAGTCTTCCCCAACCTCTCCTTCTCCCCTTGCTGGAGCAAGGCGTAGGAGACGTCACCGGGCTGTACGTGTGTTGAACACGGAGGTGCCGTCCGTTCGGCACTAGGATCATCGGTGTTTTGGATCACGGCGAGTACGACTCCATCAACCCTGTTCACTTGAACGCTTCCGCTTAGTGATCTACAAGGGTATGTAGATGCACTTCCTTCCCTCGTTGCTAGATTACTCATAGATTGATCTTGGTGATGCGTAGAAAATTTTGAATTTCTGCTACGTTCCCCAACATTGGCGTCGTTCTAGTTCTCTTGAGCTTCGTTCTTACCCTGTCTCACCTCCCTTGCCTTGCTTGGTGTGGTGGTGCCCGTGGCTCAGACTGCCCGTGCACAGTTATAGGGGTACAAAAAGTGTACCCCTCTTTTTGTACACCGACAGACCATAGAAGGTTTTATTCATGTAAACAGAACAACAATTTATTCTCTTACTTAAATGAATAACCGTATTGCAATAAACATGATCAAATCATATTCATGCTCAACGCAAACACCAAATAACACTTATTTAGGTTCAACACTAATCCCGAAAGTATAGGGAGTGTGCGATGATGATCATATCAATCTTGGAACCACTTCCAACACACATCGTCACTTCACCCTTAACTAGTCTCTGTTCATTCTGCAACTCCCGTTTCGAGTTACTACTCTTAGCAACTGAACCAGTATCAAATACCGAGGGGTTGCTACGAACACTAGTAAAATACACATCAATAATCTGTATATCAAATATACCTTTGTTCACTTTGCCATCCTTCTTATCCGCCAAATACTTGGGGCAGTTCCGCTTCCAGTGACCAGTCCCTTTGCAGTAGAAGCACTTAGTCTCAGGCTTAGGACCAGACTTGGGCTTCTTCACTTGAGCGGCAACTTGCTTGCCGTTCTTCTTGAAGTTCCCTTTTCTTTCCCTTTGCCCTTTTCTTGAAACTAGTGGTCTTGTTAATCATCAACACTTGATGCTCTTTATTGATTTCTACCTTCATCGATTTCATCATCATGAAAAGCTCGGGAATCGTTTTCATCATCCCTTGCATACTATAGTTCATCACGGAGTTCTACTAACTTGGTGATGGTGACTAGAGAATTCTGTCAATCACTATTTTATCTGGAAGATTAACTCCCACTTGGTTCAAGCGATTGTAGTACCCAGACAATCTGAACACATGCTCACTGCTTGAGCTATTCTCCTCCATCTTTTAGCTATAGAACTTGTTGGAGACTTCATATCTCTCAACTCGGGTATTTTCTTGAAATATTAACTTCAACTCTTGGAACATCCATATGATCCATGATGTTCAAAACGTCTTTGAAGTCCCGATTCTAAGCCGTTTAAGCATGGTGCACTAAACTATCAAGTAGTCATCATATTGAGCTAGACAAACGTTCATAACGTCTGCATCTGCTCCTGCAGTAGGTCTGTCACCTAGCGGTGCATTAAGGACATAATTCTTCTGTGCAGCAATGAGGATAATTCTCAGATCACAGATCCAATCCGCATCATTGCTACTAACATCTTTCAACTACATTTTATCTAGGTACATATCAAAAATAAAACAGGGGAGCTAAATGCGAGCTATTGATCTACAACATAGATATGCTAATACTATCAGGACTAAGTTCATGATAAATTAAAGTTCAATTAATCATATTACTTAAGAACTCCCACTTAGAAAGACATCCCTCTAATCTTCTAAGTGATCACGTGATCCAAATCAACTAAACCATAACCGATCATCACGTGAAATGGAGTAGCTTTCAATGTTGAACATCAATATGTTGATCATATCTACTATATGATTCACGCTCGACCTTTCGGTCTCAGTGTTCCGAGGCCATATCTGCATATGCTAGGCTCGTCAAGTTTAACCTGAGTATTCTGCATGTGCAAAAACTGGCTTGCACCCGTTGTAGATGGACGTAGATCTTATCACACCCGATCATCACGTGGTGTCTAGGCACGACGAACTTTGGCAATGGTGCATACTCAGGGAGAACACTTTTATCTTGAAATTTAGTGAGAGATCATCTTATAATGCTACCGTCAATCAAAGCAAGATAAGATGCATAAAAGATAAACATCACATGCAATCAATATAAGTGATATGATATGGCCATCATCATCTTGTGCTTGTGATCTCCATCTCCGAAGCACCTTCATGATCACCATCATCACCGGCGCAACACCTTGATCTCCATCGTAGCATCGTTGTTGTCTCACCAATCTTATGCTTCCATGACTATCGCTACCGCTTAGTGATAAAGTAAAGCATTACAGGAAGATTGCATTGCATACAATAAAGCGACAACCATATGGCTCCTGCCAGTTGCTGATAACTCGGTTAAAAAACATGATCATCTCATACAATAAAATTTAGCATCATGTCTTGACCATATCACATCACAACATGCCCTACAAAAACAAGTTAGACGTCCTCTACTTTGTTGTTGCAAGTTTTACGTGGCTGCTACGGGCTTAGCAAGAACCGTTCTTACCTATGCATCAAAACCACAATGATAGTTTGTCAAGTTGGTGCTGTTTTAACCTTCGCAAGGACCGGGCGTAGCCACACTCGGTTCAACTAAAGTTGGAGAAACTGACACCCGCCAGCTACCTATGTGCAAAGCACGTCGGTAGAACCAGTCTCGCGTAAGCGTACACGTATTGTCGGTCCGGGAAGCTTCATCCAACAATACCACCGAACCAAACTATGACATGCTGGTAAGCAGTATGACTTATATCACCCACAACTCACTTGTGTTCTACTCGTGCATATAACATCAACACATAAAACCTAGGCTCGGATGCCACTGTTGGGGAACGTAGTAATTTCAAAAAAATTCCTACGCACATGCAAGATCATGGTGATGCATAGCAACGAGAGGGGAGAGTGTTGTCTATGTACCCTCGTAGACCATTCGCGGAAGCGTTATATCAACACGGTTGATGTAGTCGTATGTCTTCACGCCCGACCGATCCAAGTACCGAAAGCACGACACCTCCGAGTTCTGGACACGTTCGGCTCGGTGACGTCCTCACCTTCTCGATCCAGCAAGAGGGGCAAGTAGTAGACGAGTTCCGGCACCACGACGACGTGGTGACGGTGTTGGTGAAGAACAATCTCCGCAGGGCTTCGCCTAAGCACTACGAAAACAATGACGAAGGATAAACTAGAGGGGACGGGGTTGCCGGCACACGGCTTGGTGTTTCTTGATGTGTCTTTGGTGCTAGCCCTACCCCTCTATTTATATGTTCAGCCCTAGGGTCGAAACTTGGAGTAAAAGCCTCCTCAAAGTCGGTTTCACCCGAAAGGCAAGAGTCCTTCTCGGACTCCAGGGCTAGACGCCAGGATTCCCGGCGTCTACCCCCTAGACGCCAGGGTTCCTGGCGTCTAGCCTCTCTGGTCTCCACAAAACTTCCTTTTTGCACTTTTAAAAAGCCTCGTGGGCTTTCCCCTTTGGCCCAGATAAAGTGTTCTCATGCCCAAACATTTCGGGAAACATCCGGAACCCCTTCCGGTGAATTCCGGAACCCTTCCGGAGATTAAACACTACTATCCACATATCAATCTTTACTTCCGGACCATTCCGGAGTTCCTCGTCATGTCTGTGATCTCATCCAAAACTCCGAACAACATTCGTCACCAACATACATAACTCATAGTACTATATCGTCAACGAATGTTAAGCGTGCGGACCCTACGGGTTCGAGAACTATGTAGACATGACCGAGACACCTCTCTGGTCAATAACCAATAGCGGGACCTGGATGCCCATATTGGCTCCTACATATTCTACGAAGATCTTTATCGCTCAGACCGCATAAGAACATACGTTGTTCCCTTTGTCATCGGTATGTTACTTGCCCAAGATTCGATCGTCGGTATCTCAATACCTAGTTCAATCTTGTTACCGGCAAGTCTCTTTACTCGTTCCGTAATACATCATCCCACAACCAACTCATTAGTTGCAATGCTTGCAAGGCTTATAGTGATGTGCATTACTGAGTGGGCCCAGAGATACCTCTCCGATAATCAGAGTGACAAATCCTAATCTCGAAATACGCCAACCCAACTGTCGGATCACGGGTTCCGGCAGACCCTTAAGGTTCGAACACTGGGGTGCGCGCGGAAATCACGGCTTCTACCTCCCCGTCTCGCAAGGATCTAAACTACTAAGAGAACTGCACAAGGGACACAAGATTTATACTGGTTCGGGCCACCGTTGTGGTGTAATACCCTACTCTAGTGTGTGGTTGGTGGATTGCCTCTTGGGGCTGATGAGGATGAACACTACAAGGAAGAACAGCCTCGCGAGGGTCTGTTCTTGGCTGGGGCGATGAACTGCTAGGAGGAGTTCAGTCACCCTTGCCTCTCTCTCTCTTTCTCTGATTTCTATCCTCTCACTTGTCGACCGTCCGGCCTCCTTGCTATGTGGGTGGCTGGTCCTATTTATAGAGGCCCTGGTCCTCTTCCCAAATATTGAGTGGGAAGGGAGCCAACAATGGCGGGCTAATTTGAAGGGGGACAGCAAGTACACTTATCCTGACTAAAGTTGGTCTCTGCCTGCCAAAGGCTCTGTGGTGACGCCGTGCTGGGCTCCATGGTGACCTCCGTCTCGTAGTCCTCCTGGTCTTGGTCTCGTTGCACCGAAATGGCAACCTTTGCCTGATGCCTCGGTACTCTGCGGCTGCGCTTGCCCCCTTTGCACCAAAGAGGAAAGAAGGACGCTGCGCGTGCTGGCGCGCGCCTGTCGCCCTGAGTCGTCATGGCTTGCGTCATGGGCACCTCGCGAGGTACCCGGCCTTGATCTCTCCGCCTCCTCGCAAGCCAGCCTGACGAGGCCGTGCCTGAGGAAGCTCCGTGTCGTCTGCCTCGCGAGGCTTGGCCCCTCGCAAGAGTCTTGAGTCTTGTGTTGATGAAGATGGGCCGCACTGGGCCCCCATTTGAGCCATGCCACAGGCCGCAGGCAGGCAAGTCTGGGGATCCCCGTTCCCAGAACGCCGACAGTAGCCCTTGGGCCCAAGGCGCGCCTAGACTCGGCCGTGCCGAGAGGCAAAAGGGTGAGGGCGAAGCACCCGGGCCCCAACAGCCTGCGGCCTTGGGCGCCGCGTGGCGGTCGATGGGACGTGGGCGGCACTATTCCCCCCTTCTCCGATTTCTTCAACGCCGTCCTCTCCCATTACTAGATCCACATGATGCATCTGGGTCCTGAATCCATTGCCCTCCTCTCGGTCTTTGCTTTTGTCTGCGAGGCGCTGATGGGCATCCTTCCTTCTGTTGCCTTGCTGCACCATTTCTTCTCTTTGCGCCTTGCCGACCCCACTCAATGCTCGGCGTGCATGAGCTTCATCGCCGCGCCTGAGACCGTGGCCTCAGGTATTGACTTCAAGCTCCCTCCGCCTCCAGCCGGGTTCCGCGAGCAGTGGTTGTACGTCGATGTCAGGGTGCCCAGCCCCCGGCTGGCGAAGCCAACTTCACCTGCTGTACCTAATTCAGGCTGGGGCCAGGAGACACTTAAGAGCCCCCGACTCGCCTTCGTCTGGCGCCGCTTCACGTTCTTGAGATCGCTCAACATGACAGCGCCCAAGGTGGTGAAGGAGTTCCTGCTGCGCCGCATTGCCCCTCTTCAGCGCCATTCTCGTCGAATGTGGGCCTTCAGCGGGCATGGTGACCACATGAGGCTTCAGAAAGAAGACTTGACGCCCGCGGCGCTAAGGATGGTGCTCTTGGTCCTGACTGGCGACCCCAACCCCGGCAGTATCCAGCGGGGAGGAGCTCTGCTGTACCTCTGCCAGAACAGGGATGACTTCGTGAGGCAGATGCCCCCCTTTGACGAGTGGGGGCTACATCCTGTCGGCCTCCAAGGGCCTCGCGGGAACCCTGTGGCGGTGACTGCCCTTCCGGTTGGTCCAGGTGAATCCTCCTCGAGAGGTGGAGCAGGGAGGCAGGAGACAGTGGGGGTCGAGAGGGCTACTGACGAGGTGATCGCACCTGGCGGTGCTCTTGATGGGGCAGCTCCAGAGGCCCGTGCTACCGAGGCTGCGGGTGAGGTGCGGCCGCTCCCGACGCTTAGGGCCGAGGCTCCTGAGCCCCCGGCCGTGTCTTCCGGCGAGGCAACTGACTGTGCACGTCAGGCATGCGTCCTTGACGCAGGTCGCCTTGGTGCTCCGTCCTCCTCGCAGGCTGATTCCTGTGCACCTCTCCTGGGCCGCTTCCGTGTGGACTTTGAGGCCCTCCGGAGAAAAAGGGAGGCCCTGGGTGATGACTTCCCTTGCCGCTTGCTGAAGCGCCGGAAGTATTTCGCTACTGACGAGTAAGTCTTCTTCCTCTCTGGCTCCTGATCCCCTTGTTGCTTTCACTGATCCTTGCTCTGCAGGCCCCTTCCGGCCGAGCTCGCGGAAGTAGCAGAGGTGCCGCATCCTTTGGCTTCGCCCTCTCTACCATCCTCAAATGCTCCGAGCAGCTATGCCCTTGTGGTGAGGGTGAACGACGAGGTGGACCGTCATGTAACGCACGACGGCCCTTCTATCCCCGCGATCTCCTTCCGCGGGCCCTCTCTTGGCATAGCCAGCCTGCCATGGGCCTCTCGTCTGGTCGCGGGGTGCGACTGGTTGAGGCGCCTCCTGCGCCCCTCATCTGGAGATGGGCTGGTCCTAGGCCGGGCTTCTGATGCGGCACGCCCGGCCGTCGCGAGGGCGCCAGCCCCCAGCCCCCTGCCCGGAGGAGGAACAATGATTTGCGGCCCCCGGCGCTTGCTTGGGGCGGATGATGGCGTGGAAGACGTGCTTGAGCGCGCCCGGGAGCGCCGCGCTTGCCGCCAAGGGTTCCTTCGACGAGCTGCCGACATGGTGGACCTGCTTGGGGAGGAGCTTGCTGACGAAGACCCTCGCCTGGAGGCCGAGGGCCTGCGCCTGGCCGCAGGAAGGCGCGAGCTGGAGGCCGCCATCGCCCTCGCGCTTCGTCAGCGTGACCTTGACGATGAAGAGGCGAAGGCGTCGCTGGAGGCCTCTCAAGTGGCCCGATCCCAGGCCACTGAGGAGGCGGCGAGAGGCGGCGGAGAGGAGCGGGCTCGCAGCTCCTGACCCGGTGCCACTCACTGGAGGAGCAAGTGGAGCTGCGCGAGCTGGCCCTTGCGTCGATGCGGTGGCCTCCGGCGACCCAGTCGGGCTCCATAGCGCGAGGAAGTGTTGACGCTGGAAGCGCGAATGCACTCGTGAATACGAGCCAGCTGGAAGACGGAGGGAGCGCCTAGTGACGCAGGTGGAAGACGATGTCACTAGGCAGGAGGCGCGTGTCCTGGAGGAGGCTTGTCGTCGGGCGGCGACGACAGCGCGCCAAGGCTCGGAGCGTTGAGTTCGAGGGGAAGCTGGGGATTGATCGGGTCGAAGCCGAGGGCAGGACCGCAGCCTGAGGGCCCCAACGGGATGACGGCGACGCGGGTCGACGCCTCGGGCCGCCGTCTGAGGCAGCGCAAAAGGAGTTGGGCCGCCTCCCAGGCCGAGGTGCTCCGTCTTCGCCAGCGGATGGAAGAGGCTGAGGCCGTTGACCATCAGAATGCCGATGAAATATGCCAGCGGCGAGTCCTGGAGCACGCGCACGGCCCCATGCTAACCTCGCTCAGGGAGAGGGCTAACGTTGCCTTGGGCAATATCTGTTAGGCAGCCGTCGGCGAGCCGCACACGATCAACTATGCCGGCAACCTGCAGTTCTTCACCGTTGTGGTGACGCAGCTGGAGGCACGGTCGGTCAGGGCCGACAGGTTGGTGGAGGAGAGGAGCCGCGCTCTGCTCAGGCGCGCCTTTTCCCGTGTCTTCAGCCATCTCCAGAACATGGATCCCTGCTTCAATTTTGACGCTGTCATCGCCCCAGTCTCCCAGGCCGTCCGAGGTGACCTGGCGCGCTGGGTGGAAGACAACGTGGACGCCCTTGTCAGGGCCTTCACTTCGGACGACTCGCTGCGGACGATGACGACGTGATCGTGGGTACTGACGAGGGCAGCGCGGCGAGCGGCCCTGACGCTGCTGGCGGCGACGCAGACGACGATGGCGAGCTCGGCGACCCCAGCGAAGGCTCGGGAGGTGCTTCCAGGGACGCATTGGGGGATTGATCCGACTGAGTGTGTATCGCTCCTGTCTTTTTCACCCTACATGAATAGAACTCAGGCGTTTGATCTGATGGCTTGTGAGAGCATTTTGGGAGGGGAAGCCCCTCATGTAAAAACTTGTGTCCATCATATCAGTAGTAGTCAAATTGCGCGCGTGCCTGACGGTGGGCTGGTTTACCTTTGCTCCATGCTGGCTCCGAGGCGGCCTGCAGGAAGGCGCGACGCCTTGGGCGCTCTCTGGTTGGGTCCTCAGGACGTGAGATCGTTGCTTGATGAGAAACTTCACAGGCGTTGGCCTTCTTCACAGGCTCTGGGCCTTCTCCCGAGCGGGACGGCTTCACAGGCGTTCGCCTTCTTCACAGGCTCCGGGCCTTTTCCTGAGCGCAATGACTTCACATGCATTCGCCTTCTTCACAGGCTCTGGGCCTTTTCTAGAACGCGAGAGCTTCACAGGCACTCGCCTTGCTTCACAGGCTCTGGGCCTTTTCTAGAACGCGAGAGCTTCACAGGCACTCGCCCTGCTTCACGGGCTCTGGGCCTTTTCAACCTCTGCAGGCACCCGAAGATCCTCCCGAGAGGGAGCAACAGTAGCAACTTGGCTTGCGCACGAGCCAGGCCTGACCGGACTCGCGAGGGGCTCGCGAGGGGAGGCAGCTGTGGCGAAGCGGTAACCAGAACGCAAGAAATGGCTCGAGCGAGAACAAGCACCCCTTCCCCGAACACACGCAAAGCTCAAATCCAAATTCAACTTAAATCCAGCGGGGGAAAAGATACAACCAAAGGAAAAGGCAACGAAAAGCAGACAAAAGGCCGCGTCCGGCACCTAATCTAGTCTTGGACGTCTTCTCACCAGCGTGGAGCTAAGTGCTGTCCACTGGGCGTGGGAGGGAGCCCCAGGGCCTGAGGCCGGCACCCCTGAGACTCCGGGGCGTGTACAGCCTGACTCATTATTACGTGAGAGTGTCACGGGGCGGCGAGCTTCACAGGCACTGGGCCTTCTTCATAGGTACTGGCCTTGCTTCATATCGCCAGACGAGGGCCCCGCCTTGCGCCACACTCTAGTGCCATCAGCAACGACCGGAACCCAGGACGCCGCCCGATGGGGTAGAGCGGTCGCCAGCGGTTCCCCCGACGACCACGGGTTCTCTGCCAGGGGCAGGCCCTGAGGCACCTCCCCAGCAGAGGGCCTACCTCCTAAGAACGCCTTGCTCCGAACGCCGTGGTGGTGATGTCGTATTCCGGCCCCTCTCCTGCAGCCCCCTGCGCCCTCCTCCCGAGGGGTAGGAGACTGTGGGAGCGGGGCAGCCGCTTGCCGCGGCGACCTGCACCTCCTGTGATCCATGGTTAGCGTATACCTGCCCCTGAAGAGTTAGCGGTGCCCGATGATCGTCGCCTCCAGTGCGGGCAGCGGATTTGTCCCGGGGCTCCTGGAAGGGCTCAGCTTCCATTGCCTCGCCCCCCCAGCTTGGGCCGAGGAGCGAGCCTTGTCCGTCCTCGTGAGGGTGTCCTTGGTCCATCATGAGGGGCACATATTCTTCCGTCGCTGTCGTCCCGAGTGCCACGCCGTGATGCCCCGCATGCCACGCGGTCCCACCTGTCATGCCTACTGCGGGGTGGCAACGCGGCCGCCCTCCGGGGCCGCGGGTCGCGTCGAGTCCTTCGCCTTCGCGAGCCGGGGGCGGGGGCAGCGCCGCCACCGGTCCGGTGCTGACAGCTTCGCTGGCGTCGGAGTAGCCTTGGAGTCCACAGGTGCGTGCGGAGCCCCCGCGCGGGTCGCCCTGGGCTTGAGATGGGAGCTGGGTGGAGAAGGGGTGAGCCCCCAAGGCGGCGAAGCCCAGGAGCTCCGCCACTCGCTCCAGCAGCACGTCGCGGCCGCCCTCTAGCAGTCTACACCGCAGCAGCTCTCGGGCCACCGTGAGCGCGGCCCTCGAGTTCGCCTGCTCCCGGCGGGTGTAGGGTGTCATGGTCGTGGCGTGATTGGAGGCCCTTGCTGCCGACCGTGCCTGCCGCGGCGTAGGAGTTGCCGAAGTCTGTCCGCGTCGCCCGCGGCCCGCAGCGCCCTGCGGACCGCGAGCTGCCTGGGGCGTGGCGTCGCCCGAGGCGAGCGGTTCCGCGCGGCTAGGCCACGCGTGGTGGAAGACGGATTCCGGCGCACCCCTACCTGGCGCACCAAATGTCGGATCACGGGTTCCGGCAGACCCTTAAGGTTCGAACACTGGGGTGCGCGCGGAAATCACGGCTTCTACCTCCCCTTCTCGCAAGGATCTAAACTACTAAGAGAACTGCACAAGGGACACAAGATTTATACTGGTTCGGGCCACCGTTGTGGTGTAATACCCTACTCCAGTGTGTGGTTGGTGGATTGCCTCTTGGGGCTGATGAGGATGAACACTACAAGGAAGAACAGCCTCGCGAGGGTCTGTTCTTGGCTGGGCGATGAACTGCTAGGAGGAGTTCAGTCACCCTTGTCTCTCTCTCTCTCTGATTTCTATCCTCTCACTTGTCGACCGTCCGGCCTCCTTGCTATGTGGGTGGCTGGTCCTATTTATAGAGGCCCTGGTCCTCTTCCCAAATATTGAGCGGGAAGGGAGCCAACAATGGCGGGCTAATTTGAAGGGGGACAGCAAGTACACTTATCCTGACTAAAGTTGGTCTCCGCCTGCCAAAGGCTCTGTGGTGACGCCGTGCTGGGCTCCATGGTGACCTCCGTCTCGTAGTCCTCCTGGTCTTGGTCTCGTTGCACCGAAATGGCAACCTTTGCCTGATGTCTCGGTACTCCGTGGCTGCGCTTGCCCCCTTTGCACCAAAGAGGAAAGAAGGACGCTGCGCGCGCTGGCGCGCGCCTGGCGCCCTAAGTCATCATGGCTTGCGTCATGGGCACCTCGCGAGGTACCCTGCCTTGATCTCTCCGCCTCCTCGTGAGCCAGCCTGACGAGGCCGTGCCTGAGGAAGCTCCGTGTCGTCCGCCTCGCGAGGCTTGGCCCCTCGCGAGGGTCTTGAGTCTTGTGTTGATGAAGATGGGCCGCACTGGGCCCCCATTTGAGCCACGCCGCAGGCCGCAGGCATGCAAGTCTGGGGACCCCCGTTCCCAGAACGCCGACACCAACAAGTACCTTTGGAGACACCTGTAGAGCACCTTTATAATCACCCAGTTACGTTGTGACGTTTGGTGGCACACAAAGTGTTCCTCCGGTAAACGGGAGTTGCATAATCTCATAGTCATAGGAACATGTATAAGTCATGAAGAAAGCAATAGCAACAAACTAAACGATCAAGTTCTATGCTAACGGAATGGGTCAAGTCAACCACATCATTCTCCTAATGATGTGATCCCGTTAACCAAATGACAACTCATGTCTATGGTTAGGAAACATAACCATCTTTGATCAACGAGCTAGTTAAGTAGAGGCATACTAGTGACACTCTGTTTGTTTATGTATTCACACATGTATTATGTTTCCGGTTAATAGAATTCTAGCATGAATAATAAACATTTATCATGATATAAGGAAATAAATAATAACTTTATTATTGCCTCTAGGGCATATTTCCTTCACCAACCGATCCTAGCACCGAATGTATGGCACCTCCGTGTTCAGCACACGTTCAACACGATGACGTCCCTCGAGTTCTTGATCCATTTGAGGATGAGCGAGAGTTTCGTCAGCACGACGACATGTTGACGGTGATGATGAAGTTACCGGCGCAGGGCTTCACCTAAGCACTACGATGATATGACCAAGGTGTGTAACTGTGGAGGTGGCCACCGCACATGGCTAAGAGAAGAACTGGTGTCCTTTGGGGTGCCCCCTCCCACGTATATAAAGGAGGGGAAGAGGAGGCCGGCCCAAGGGGGGTCGCGCCAAAGGGGGGGAGTTCTACTTGGACTCCCGGTCCAAGTAGGATTCGCCCCCCCCCTTTCCTATTCGAACTAGGAGAAGGAGGGAAGGAGGAAGAGGGGAGAAGGAAAGAGGGGGGGCGCCGCCCCCTCCTAGTCCAATTCGGACCAACCATGAGGGGGGGCCACCCCTTGATGCCCTTCTCTCCTTTCCCCTAAAGCCCATTAAGGCCCACTACTTCCCCGGGGGGTTCCAGTAACCTCTCGGCACTCCAGAAAATACCCGAAACACTTTGGAACCATTCTGGTGTCTGAATATAACTGCTGGTGTCAAAAACGGCGGATCTCGGGTAGGGGGTCCTGAACTATGCGTCTAAGGTCGATGGTAACAGGAGACAGGGGACACAATGTTTTACCCAGGTTCGGGCCCTCTCTATGGAGGTAATACCCTATGTCCTGCTTGATTGATCTTGATGAATATGAGTATTACAAGAGTTGATCTACCACGAGATCGTAATGGCTGAACCCTAGAGGTCTAGCTTGTATGGCTATGATAATGTATGTCCTCCGGACTAAGTCCTCCGGTTTATATAGACACCGGGAGGATCTAGGGTGACACCAAATCGGTTACAAAGAAAGGAATCTACATATTTAGTCGCCAAACTTGCCTTCCACGCCAAGGAGAGTCCCACTCGGACACGGGTGCAGTCTTCGGTCTTCGTACCTTCACAGCCCATCAGTCCGGCCCATGGCTAACAAGCCGGACACCCGAGGACCCCTTAGTCCAGGAATCCCTCAGTGGCCCCTGAACCTGGCTTCAATGACAAGGTATCCCGCGCGTAGGCCTGTCTTCTACATTGCAAGGCGGGTTCCTCCTTCCAAACTCCAAAATAGTCTTTGGACGTATTGATACGTCTCCGTCGTATCTACTTTTCAAAAAACTTTTGCCCTTGTTTTGGACTCTAACCTGTATGATTTGAATGGAACTAACCCGGACCGATGCTGTTTTCAGCAGAATTGCCATGGTGTTATTTTTGTGCAGAAATAAAAGTTCTCGGAATGACCTGAAAATCAATGGAGAATTATTTTGGAATATATAAAAAATACGGGAGGAAAGATCCACGTTAGGGGGCCCATGCCCTGTCCACGAGGGTGGGGGGCGCGCCCTACCCCCTTGGGCGCGACCCCTGATGCTCCACCGACCTCGATCTTGACTCCATATATTCACTTTCGGGGAGAGAAAAATTAGAGAGAAGGAATCATCGCGTTTTACGATACGGAGCCGCCACCAAGCCCTAAACTCTCTCGGGAGGGCTGATCTGGAGTCCGTTCGGGGCTCCGGAGAGGGGAATTTGTCGCCATCATCATTGTCAACCTTCCTCCATCACCAATTTCATGATGCTCGCCGCCGTGTGTGAGTAATTCCATCGTAGGCTTGCTGGACGGTGATGGGTTGGATGAGATTTACCATGTAATCGAGTTAGTTTTCTTAGGGTTTGATCCCTAGTATCCACTATGTTCTGAGATTGATGTTTATATGACTTTGCTATGCTTAATGCTTGTCACTAGGGCCCGAGTGCCATGATTTCAGATCTGAACCTATTATGGTTTCATCAATATATGAGAGTTCTTGATCCTATCTTGCAAGTCTATAGTTGTCGGTGTTCTGGGAACGGGGGTCCCCAGACTTACCTGCCTGCGGCCTGCGGCGTGGCTCGAGGAGGGGCCCAGCACGGCCCATCTTCATCAACACAGACCCAAGACCCTCGCGAGGGGTCAAGCCTCGCGGGGCGGACGACACGGAGCTTCCTCAGGCACGTCCTCATCAGGCTGGCTCGCGAGGAGGCGGAGAGATCAAGGCGGGGTACCTCACGAGGTGCCCGTGACGCAAGCCATGACGACCAAGGGTGCCAGGCGGGCGCCAGCCCGCGCAGTGTCCTCCTTTCCTCTTTGGTGCAAAGGGCGCAGGCGAGAGCATCAAGCAAAGGCACCCGTTTCGGTGCAACGAGACCAAGACCAGCCCAACGGCAGGGAGGAAGTCATTGTGGAGCCCAAGCCAGCGTCACCGCCAGAGCCTTTGGCAGGCGAGGACCAACTTTAGTCAGGATAAGTGTACCAGATGTTCCCCTTCAAAATGGCCAATTGTTGGCGCCCTTCCCGCTCAATATTTGGGAAGAGGCCCAGGGCCTTTGCCTATAAATAGGACTAGCCACCCACAGGGTAGAGGGATGGAGATCAAAGAGAGAATCGAGAAGAGAGAGAGAGAGAGAGAGAAGGGTGACTGAACTCCTCCTAGCAGTTCATCCCCTCAGCCAAGAACAGACCCTCGCGAGGCTGTTCTTCCTTGTATTGCTCATCATCATCAGCCCAAGAGGCAATCCACTACACCACACACTGGAGTAGGGTATTACACCACAACGGTGGTCCGAACCAGTATAAACCCTATGTCTCTTGTGCTGTTCTTCCCATAGCTTAGATCTTAGCGAGGCGGAGGGGTGCAGGTAGGTAGAAGGCGAAATCTCCGCGCGCACCCAAGTGTTCGAACCTCAAGGGTCTGCCGGAACCCGAAATCCGACATTTGGCGCGCCAGGTAGGGGTGCACCGGAGTTTTCCCTTCCGCCACCGCCACGACCTGCCTTGTGATGAGTAGCGCGCCGCTCGCTCCGGCCGCCGACGCCAGCACGGGGGCCAGGGGGCTCCGAGCCCTGGCCCCAGCCCTGCAACGGGTACGGTGGCCGGACAAGTTCAAGCCAACGACGCCGCCACGCTACAGTGGCGCGACTGATCCGCTGGCCTTCTTGCTGGCGTACGAGGAGGCCATCCTCAAAGCTAGAGATGACAATAGGGTCATGGCCAACTGGCTCCCCATGGCCCTCACCGGCGCTCCGCTCGCATGGCTGCTCCACCTGCCGGCAGCCTTTGTGGCCTCTTGGGAAGAGCTTCGCAGCCTCTTCCCCACCTACCAGGCTACACCAACACCCCCGGTCGTCACGGCCCTCCTGGGCGGCTCGCAGGCGCCGCCTACAAGTCACCACGTCAAGCCGTTCATCCGCCGGGTCAGCGCCGCTTGCACGCGGCAGGGGCTCTCCCAGACCGGGCGGCGCCCAAGGCCGGCCTGACCTTCAGCTCGGAGGACCACCCCTCCAACTCGGCCTGCTCGGGTGCGCTCCCCATGCTGTGCACCCCCACCATCTGCCAGGTGGCCGTCACCAGAACTCTCATCGATGGTGGTGCGGGCCTCAGCGTGCTCTCGGTTGAGGCCTTCAACCTCCTCTGCATACCCCTGGAACGGCTGCAACCCAGCGGCCCTTCTCAGGCGTTGGGGGCAGATCATCCAGCTCCTTGGGACAGATCCGGCTCCCAGTAACCTTCAGCACCTACAACAACTTCCGCACGGAGCTGGTCGACTTCGACATCGCCCCCATCGGCCTCCCCTACAACGCCATCCTCGGCTACCCAGTGCTGGCCCAGTTCATGGCCGCGACGCACCCGACGTACAACCTCATGAAGATGCCCTCACCGTGCACGGGGACACCGGAGACGCGCTGCGAGTGCTCAAGCTCGCCTTCAAGATGGCAGCGTCGGCACAGCCCGCCGACTCGGAGACCCCCGAGCCCAAGGGGGCTGCACCCGCCAAGAAGAAACAGTTGTTCACCCAAGACAAGGCAGAAACCAAGAAGATACCCGTCGATGAGGACGGGTCCACCAATGCCACTTTCACCATAGGCGCCAACCTCGAGCCCGAGCAGGAGGAGGCCCTGGTCAGGTTCCTGCGCGCAAACAAGAAGGTATTCGCTTGGGAGCCTGACCAGTTGGTAGGGATCCCTAGGAGCGTAATCGAGCATCACCTCAATGTGCCCCAACGTGCGCCCTGTGAAGCAGAAGGCAAGGCGGCAGTCCATAGAAAAGCAGGCCTTCATTGTCCAAGAGACCCGCAAACTAGAAGCCGCTAGGGTCATTCGCGAGGTCCGATACCCAGATTGGTTGGCCAACCCTGTCATTGTGCCAAAGAAGGGAGGGAAGGAGCGCATGTGTGTCGACTTCACCAACCTCAACAAGGCATGCCCGCAAGATCCGTTCCCGCTCCCCCGCATTGACCAGATCATCGATTCCACCGCAGAATGCGACCTGCTATGCTTCTTGGATGCCTTCTCTGGGTATCACCAGATCAAGATGGCGGTAGAATACATCGAAAAGACAGCCTTCCTAACCCCGTGTGGGGTGTACTGCTACACATGCATGCCATTCGGGCTGTGTAACGCAGGGGCGACCTTTCAGCGGCTGATGCACATCACCTTGGGCCCGCAGCTCGGGAAGAATGTTGAGGCTTACGTCGATGACATTGTGGTGAAGTCTCGGGAGGCCAGGACCCTGATACAAGACCTGGAGGAAACCTTCGCGAGCCTCAACACAGTGAACCCGCGGCTCAACCCAGAGAAGTGTGTGTTCGAAGTCCCCTCGGGCAAGCTCTTGGGTTTCCTCGTGTCCCACCGAGGCATCGAGGCCAACACGGAAAAGGTCAAGGCGGTCGAGGACATGAGCCCGCCAAAGACCCTCAGAGAAATGCAGAAGCTCACTAGGCGCGTGACCGCGCTAGGGCGCTTCATCTCCAAGTTCGGGGAGTGAGCACTGCCCTTCTTCCAGCTAATGAAGAAAAAGGGGCCCTTTGAATGGACTGAAGAGGCCGACAAGGCGTTCCAGGATCTCAAGAGATACCTGACCAGCCCTCCGGTCATGGTGGCTCCGCGCCCTCCAGAGCCCCTAGTGCTTTACCTCGCCGCCACACCCTACTCCGCCAGCGCAGCCCTGGTGGCGGTTAGGGAGGAGCATCGAATCAAAACCACAGCAGCAGCCCGGGACAAGGCAAAACAGGAACAAGGAAGGTCCACAGAAACCGCCACCGCAGCTGAGGAGGATCAGCCGCCGTAGAGGAGTGCACCGGAGGTGGAAGAGGCCCCTCTCCCAGATGGCCAGCCTCAGGAGGCGCCATGGTCTCCGGAGGGCGCCACCAGCACTGACGCACCCAACCTCGTTGAGCACCCAGTGTACTTCGTCAGCACGGTGTTGCGGGACGCGAGGGCACGGTACCCCATGCCTCAGAAGCTCCGCCTCGCGCTACTGGTGGCCTCGCGCAAGCTGCGACACTATTTTCAGGGTCACCCCATCAAGGTCGTCCCGTCATACCCCCTGGAGAGAGTGCTCAGGAGCCCTAACTCAGCTGGAAGGGTCGTTGAGTGGAACATAGAACTGCAAGCGTTTCAGCTCGAATTCAGCACGACCAGAGTCATCAAGGGAGCAGCATTAGCAGATTTTGTGGCAGAATGGACGGAGGCACCAGGCCTCAAGGCCGATGAGGATCGGTCCCTCTCCCCGGGAAGCGAGGCGCCAGAAGGCTGGGTCATGTACTTTGATGGGGCATTCTCTAGGCATGGTGCTCGGGCTGGGGCAGTGCTTATATCGCCCACTCAGGACAAGCTCTACTACGCTGTACAACTCTGTTTCCAGCAAGGTGAAAAGGTCTCCAACAACAAAGCGGAGTATGAAGGTTTAATAGCGGGCTTGAAGGCCGCAGCTACCCTGGGGGTGAAACGCCTCACCATCAAGGGCGATTCGCAGCTCCTTGTCAATTTCTCCAACAAGGTGTACAAGCCGAAAGATGAGCACATGGAAGCCTACCTTGCGGTGGTCCGCAGGATGGAGAAGCAGTTCTGGGGGTTGGAGTTGCAACATGTGCCCCGTGGCACCAATCAGGAGGCCGACGACATCGCCAAACGGGCGTCCAGGCGGTTATCTCAGGAGCCTGGCGTCTTCGAGGAGCGGCTCTTCAAGCCCTCAGCCCTGCCGTCATTGTCAAACACGGCTCAGCCTCGGGAGGAGCTCCCCTAGCCACCTGCCTCAGGAGCGCCGGTCTATGGCCCGGCCTCAGGAGCACGCCTGCTCCTGACGATGGAACCTCAGGAGGGGTGCTGGATCACGGAGCTCCGGAGTTACTTAACACAAGGGACCCTGCCGGAGAAGGAGGAGGAAGCGGAGCGTGTGGCACGGCAGGCCACAACATACTGCATCAAGGATGGAGAGCTCTACCGGAAGCGACCAAACGATGTATCCTTGCGCTGCATCTCCAGGGAGCAAGGAAAGGAACTGCTGGAAGATATACACGGCGGAGACTGTGGACATCATTCATCATCAAGGACCCTCGTCGGCAAGGCGTTCTGCAGTGGGTTTTATTGGCCCACCGCACTCAATGACGCCATCGAACTGGTGAAAGCTTGTGAGGCCTGCCAGTTCCACGCCAAGCAGATCCATCAGCCGGCAGGAGGCCTGCAGACTATACCCCTTTCGTGGCCATTCGCAGTCTGGGGGCTGGACATCCTGGGCCCGTTTCCTCGGGCGCCAGGGGGCTACCGCTACCTCTAGGTCGCCGTGGACAAGTTCACCAAGTGGGCTGAAGTAGAGGCCGTCCGCACCATCCCCGCGGGTTCCGCGGTCAAGTTCATCAGGGGCATCGTGAGCCGGTTCGGGGTGCCGAACCGCATCATCACAGACAACGGTTCGCAGTTCACCAGTAACCTCTTCAAAACATACTGTGCTAACCTTGGAACGCAGATATGCTACGCTTCGGTGGCGCACCCCCGAAGCAACGGCCAGGCCGAGCGAGCCAACGCAGAGGTCCTGAGGGGCCTCAAGACTAGGACGTTCAAGAAGAAGCTGGAGGCCTGCGGCAGAGGTTGGTACGACGAGCTTCAGTCCGTGTTGTGGTCCATCCGCACAACCGCGACCAAGCCGACTGGACAGACCCTGTTCTTCCTGGTCTACGGAGCCAAAGCGGTCCTCCCTCACGAGGTCAGACGTCGCTCTGCGCGGGTCCTGTCGTTCGACGAGGAGCAGCAGGACGCCATGCGGGGGATGGACCTCGTGCTGGGGGAGGAACGTCGCCGAGAAGCCACGCTGCGAGCGGCGAGGTACCAACAAACACTACGACGATATCACTGCCGCAACATCCGCCCCAGAACTCTCGAGGTAGGAGACCTCATGCTCAGGCGGGTTCTCTCCAGGGAGGGACTGCACAAGCTCTCTCCCATGTGGGAGGGCCCGTTCAAGGTTTTTCATGTTTCCAGGCCCGGCTCCGCGCGCTTGGAGACTCAGGAGGGGGTGCCGGTCCAGAACGCATGGAACATCCAGCACCTCCGGAGGTTCTACCCCTAAAAAGGCCCAGAGCCTGTGAAGAAGGCGAATGCCTATGAAGATTATCCTTTTTGGAAAAGGCCCAGAGCCTGTGAAGAAGGCGAATGCCTGTGAAGATTATCCTTTTTGGAAAAGGCCCAGAGCCTGTGAAGAAGGCGAATGCCTGTGAAGATTATCCTTTTTGGAAAAGGCCCAGAGCCTGTGAAGATTATCCTTTTTGGAAAAGGCCCAGAGCCTGTGAAGAAGGCGAATTCCTGTGAAGATTATCCTTTTTGGAAAAGGCCCAGAGCCTGTGAAGAAGGTGAATGCCTGTGAAGCTGTCGCGTTTTGGAAAAGGCCCAGAGCCTGTGAAGAAGGCGAATGCCTGTGAAGCTGTCATGTTTTGGAAAGGGCCTAGAGCCTGTGAAGAGGGCAAATGCCCGTGAAGCCTGCTTCCCCCAAGAAAGGCCCGGAGCCTGTGAAGAAGGCCAACGCCTGTGAAGCTCGCCGCCCGTGACACTCTCACGTAATAATGAGTTGGGGCTGTACGCGCCCCGGAGTCTCTGGAGCGCCGGCCTCAGGTCCTGGGGCTTCCTCCCACGCCCAGTGGCAGCACTTAGCTCCGCGCTGGTGAGAAGACATCGAAGACTAGATTAGGTGCCGGACGCGGCTTTTTCATTTGCTTTCCGCGGTTGGCTTGTTCATTCTCATTCGAAGTTTTGCTGAAGCTGTTGCCGTCTTTGGCTTGTGGTTCTTCGACTTTTCACTCTCCTGCCTCGATTTCTCTTATGCAAGGCCTCGCGAGGGGGGCAGCCGAGCGCCCTCGCGAGTGTTCCTGTCCTAGTCGTTCAAAGGTTTCGCGACCTGGGTCCATTACAGGAGCAGCCCTCCAGTCCGTGCCCCACGGGCACCGCGACACGAACACATGGCCTGGGTCGGTCGCCCCCCCACGGCTGGGGCCGGGAACTATCCACGCGCGGGCACGTGGCCTGAAGGCACGATAACGGAAGCAAAGCGATGATTAACAGCAATAACCCAAACACGCCCCCGCGGGGCTCCACGCTACTGTCTTTTTACGCACGAAAAAGGAAAAGAAAGAACAAATCAGGCGCAGCTCGCCTCACACCGGCCTGCAGGGAAGACTCGAGCTGCCTCCGGGGCTCAGGCAGACTCCCTCTCACGCTTCACCGAGGCACGACGGCGGGCAGACACGCTACCACCTCCCAAGCAGGTACGACGGCATGGAGGCTGACCGCGGCCACCGCTGGAAGAGTCGCCGCCTGAAGAAGAACCGGTGAAGCTTGGGGAACCCCGAGCACCGCCAATCACGCGAGCGCTGTCCTCTCCGTCATCGCCGGGGCTGGGTTCCCGGCCGCGGTCGTCGTCCTCAGGGCAGCACCCTGCGCGGCGACCATCTTCCCCAAACACCCTCACGTAGAGGGTGGCATCGCCGTCAAACTTGAAGTGCAGGGTGCACCGACGGCTCAGGCCACGCGCGCGGGCAAACGTCTGCCAACCGCGGGTCAAGGCCAGGCTCCCGGCTGCGGAGACCTCCAGTGAAGCCCATGAGGCTCGGCTGCAGCAGCCGTCTACCTGAAGCCAGAGGCCGCCCGGGGCGCTGGCCGGGAGCTCGCCGAGGAGGAAGCGAGGAAGTTGAAGCCGGGTGCTAGTCGGCTCCGTCGACCACACAACGAACTCTGGCAGCACCTCTGCAGCGCGAAAGCGCGGCCTAGGGGAATGCGCGACCGAAGCGCGCCCCCCGGTCGTAGCAGTCCGCCCGTCACCATGCTGGAAATCGTCTCCACGGCCGCGGGGAACTGCCGTGGTGGCCACAGGATGTTTGCGAGGGCGCCCTCGGCCGCGCTTGGGCGGGGGAGAGGCAGGCTCAACCTGGCGAGGCTTCCCCTTCTCTGCGGCCGAGAACCTCCTCGATGGGGCCATGAAGAAGAAGGAGAAGCAAGGGGGGATGAACTAGAAGGGCGCGCGCCGATTCATACTTATAGCCGGCGAGGGCCAACCGTCGGCCCCCACGATCACAGGTAATGATGACCCGCTTTGCATGCAGGGACTTGTCCAATCCGTGCAGTTGCCGAGGCGCCGTGGGGAAGTGGAGACGCCAACGTCCAATCAACCGCCACGCGGCGCCCAAGGCCACAGGCTGTTAGGGCCCGTGGCGCTTCGCTCTTGCCCTTTTGCCTCCCTGCACGGCCAAGTCCGGGCGTGCCTTGGGCCCGGGGGCTACTGTCGGCGTTCTAGGAACGGGGGTCCCCAGACTTGCCTGCCTGTGGCCTGCGGCGTGGCTCGAGGAGGGGCACAACACGGCCCATCTTCATCAACACAGACCCAAGACCCTCGCGAGGGGTCAAGCCTCGCGGGGCGGATGACACGGAGCTTCCTCAGGCACGGCCTCATCAGGCTGGCTCGCGAGGAGGCGGAGAGATCAAGGCGGGGTACCTCACGAGGTGCCCGTGACGCAAGCCATGACGACCAAGGGTGCCAGGCGGGCGCCAGCCCGCGCAGTGTCCTCCTTTCCTCTTTGGTGCAAAGGGAGCAAGCGCAGGCGAGAGCATCAAGCAAAGGCACCCGTTTCGGTGCAACGAGACCAAGACCAGCCCAACGGCAGGGAGGAAGTCATTGTGGAGCCCAAGCTAGCATCACCGCCAGAGCCTTTGGCAGGCGAGGACCAACTTTAGTCAGGATAAGTGCACCATATGTTCCCCTTCAAAATGGCCAATTGTTGGCGCCCTTCTCGCTCAATATTTGGGAAGAGGCCCAGGGCCTTTGCCTATAAATAGGACTAGCCACCCACAGGGTAGAGGGATGGAGATCGGAGAGAGAATCGAGAAGAGAGAGAGAGAGAGAAGGGTGACTGAACTCCTCCTAGCAGTTCATCCCCTTAGCGAAGCACAGACCCTCGCGAGGCTGTTCTTCCTTGTATTGCTCATCATCATCAGCCCAAGAGGCAATCCACTACACCACACACTGGAGTAGGGTATTACACCACAACGGTGGCCCGAACTAGTATAAAGCTTGTGTCTCTTGTGCTGTTCTTCCCATAGCTTAGATCTTAGCGAGGCAGAGGGGTGCAGGTAGGTAGAAGGCGAAATCTCCGCGCGCACCCCAGTGTTCGAACCTCAAGGGTCTGCCAGAACCCGAAATCCGACAATACGGCACCCTACAAAAGGAAGAGAAGATTCTCCAAAAAGAAGAAGCAAAGAATCACCACCAAGAGAGAGAAGGAGTAGAGATGATCGTTATGAACGAAGATACTCATGGAGAAGCAAGGATTCGGAAAGGAAGGAAAAATCATCAAGGAGCTACACAAAGCGAAGACATCAAGCTCATGTTGGTGAATGGGTATCCGGCTCCGACTCTGACAGCCACTCCGAGAGAAGTTATCACTCCGACTCCGAAGATACTCAAGATGAAGGTGTTGCCGGTCTAGCACTTGTGTCAACCAACTCCTACGACATATTTGAATCACCAAATGAAGGAATTGGAAGATGCTTCATGGCCAAAGGTCCTAAGGTAACACACCCCGAGTATGTTGACTTTAATAGTGATGAAGATGACTTGTTAGGTGATGATGATTTGCTTGTTGACAACTCTAGTGATGAATATTATGGTGAAATATCAATTAATCATGCTAAAACGAATGACAATGACAAGGAGAAGATTGAGGCTCTAACTAAAGAACTAAACACTCTTAAGTTAGCCCATGAAACTATCTTCGAAGATCATCGAGAACTTTTAAGAGCTCATGAGAAATTACGCTTTGAAAAGCTTAATCTTGAGCAAGAGCATGAGTTCTTAAAAGCAATAAATGATGATCTCCGCAAGAAAAGTTCTTCTCACATTGCCAAGCGTTTACTTTTATCCACTTACATGCCTCAAGTCAAGACTAGTAACAAGAATAAGAAAGATTCTTCCTCTAGTAGTAACAATAATCATGCTAAATCCAATATTGTTGCTTCTAGTAGTTCTCTTGATTCCACTAATGATTCTCTTAGCCAAGTTACACTTGAGCAAGAAAATAGCTTATTGAAGGGAATTATAGAGAAAGGTGTGTACAAGAGCCTTGCCGGGAGTAAGCAATTCGAGGAAATTGTGCGCAAGCAAGGAATGCACCGGAAGAATCAAGGTGTTGGTTTTGAACGAAAGTTCAATGCCAATGGAGTTTAATGGGAAGAAGATCAATACCCCAAGACAAAGTTTGTTCCTCAACAAGAGAAGCATGACACTTCCTTCAAAGGAACACAAGCTCAAGATGATCTCCCACCACAAGACTACAAGCAAAAAGGCAAGGACAAGCTTCAAGAGGAGATTGATGCATTTGAAGAAGCTCCTAAGACCTTAGTCAAGTGGATTCCCAAGACTACTTCAAGTTCCACTACATCAAGTACGACTACAACTCCAAGGATTCCCATCAAGATGGTGTGGATCCAAAAGAAGAAGAACTAGAGAGTTCTCGAGGGTGAATCCGCCAACATACTTCACTCTTATCATTTTGGCAAGAACAAATGCAATCAACTTCCACATCTTGCACTAGTTCAAGGAGTCACAAACCCTCTTGTTGGTAAGACAAGGGACAAGGTAACCTAAAGTTTTCATGGACATCATCTTGTGTGTGCATCACTCTATGTCTATGGATATCCTTGTTTGTTCCTTGTGGGACTAACCCATGTAGGTATTGAATGTGCAATTCACTCAAATGGATAGCTCCAAGTGATCTACATCAACATTGAGCATCCACATCTTCGACATCTGCATGAAGTCATCATCGACAAAACCCAAGGTTAGTTCATCCCTCTTAGGGGGGATATCACATCTAGGGGGAGCTTTACTCTAAGACTTGAGCTAAAGCAACTCTAAAGATGTGAATACAACAATGCTTTATGTAAAAGTGGTAACCCCACTCGAGCTTAAACGATGAGTATGACCTACGATCAAGTGTTCTCACTTGACTCCTAAGTCAATATACTCATATATAGATGACCTAGTCATCGCAAATTGCTTGATAGTTCCTAGAATTGGTTGTGCATGCTTTGCCACATATTTCATTTGCTATCTTATTATGTGAGCATGTTGGTTGCATATTTTACTCATTCGAGGACATCCACTTGTTGTTTTGATTGTTTGGCTTTCTTCTTTTGCCAAGTGGATGGACAAGAATGCCTAAGTACCTCCTCTAGCTATCTATGCTTTTCTCGTCTCAAACTCTATTCATATTGCATCACAAAATTTGATCAGGTCAGATTCGAACCACTCTGTGTGAGGAGCGCTCGGAGTCCCCGATTCGTCATAGACTTAAACTTCCAAAACCTCTTTATGAATCTTGGTCTGACCGATACTCCACTTTCGGTCCTACCGAGTTCATTAAGTTGATCTAGGTTTTTGATCTCGGTGCAACGGATTTGAACTTCTCGGTCACACAGAGTTGCAATAACTGCACACAGTTTTGCATCTCGGTGCCACCGAGTTGTTCCACTCGGTCACACCGACAGGGTCGGGCTATATATAGTGACGGGCAAAATTTTTGAAATTTCTCCGAAACCCCTTCGCCCGCGTGATAGCCTGCTCTGCCTTCGTGGTCTCCGGATCGTCTTCTCGCCGCCAGCAGCCTCCAGTCGTTGGTCTCCGCCGCCGTCAACGGAATTCTGCCCCGCCCTTGCTGCCGTAGCGAGTCTCCGCCGAACTAGGGTATGGACTCGATCTTTGTGCTATTCTCCACTCCGATTCCTAGCACATTGTGATCATCATGATTCTTGCCACGTTTGATAAACTCCTATCCAGTCAATGCACTAGTATATTAGGTTTAATTCGAGAATTTTAGGGTTAGGTTTCCGCCGAAACCATCTCGGACCCACCGAGTTGAAAAACTCGGTCCCACCGATCTGGCTTATGCCATTGCACAAGTGAAACTCGGTCTGACCGAGAGTCACTTATCGGTGCGACCGATTTTGAAACCCTGTGAAACCCTAGCAGTCTCGGTGCCACCGAACTGTGACTCGGTCTGACCGAGTTCACCAGTTCTGGTGCCAAAACTGCTTCGGTGTCACCGAGTTTGAAAATTGGTAGATCCAAGATGATTTCAGTGGGAAACTAAAACTAAGTTTTTGAATTAATCTTTTGCAAAAATCTCTGCTTTTTTTGTGATGCTCATCCACTCTATCTTATCCATAATCCATTCACAGGGTCAGCAGTCAGTTGCAACATGTCTGATCAAAGTGATAGCCAGAATTTGTCTGAGCAGCAAGTTGTGATGAGTGAGGGCACTAGCCCCTCAAGTTCTTCTGATGATGGCAGCAGGAGCACACCCAGCAATCTGCCTAAAGCTGCCACTAGACAAAGGAGGAAGAGAACCTCAGATTCTGAAGATGAGGACTATGCGGCAGAGGAAGAGGCCACATCGAAGAGAGCTGAGCCAGCTCAAGGCACAAAGCTAGGGCTGAAAATTAAAAGGCCAGCAGGCAGGCAGCCAATGTCAAAGGCCAGAATGTCAACTGAGAACCCTGCACCTGCTCCCATTGAGCCCATTGCTGCTGAGGGCAAGAAGAGGAAAGAGAGGGTGAAGAAGACTGTGGCTAGAGTCCTTGGCAAGGCCTCCATCATGGATGAGGAGGAAGAAGAAGAGGTTGCTGCACCAGCACCCAAGGCAGCAAAACTTATGGGAGATGCCATAAGGTCAGGGGGAGCTGCATCCAAGCCCAAGGAAGCACCTAAGGCTGCATCTAAGCCTAAGAGTGCACCAAAGAGAAACACTAGAAGCATCCCAGCTGCAGAAAAGAACAAGGCCCCAGTGCCTGAAGCTACTAAAGAATAAGAGGAAGAGAGTGTCCTTAGAAAGCTCAAGCCCAAGATCCCAAACCACAACGATGCTCATCCTGTGGCTGAGGACATGAAGCTCGGGGGAGACTCTGGGCTGAGGAAATGGAGAGAAGCAGATCCGTATGCTTCTAGGAGAAGGACTGCCGTGGATTACAGATTTCATACCAAGGAGTAGCAAGATTTCTATGAGACTGTTTTGCTTGACAAGAAGCCAATCGTTTGTGACATGAGATGGGTCGACTGGACCTACATCAAGGAGCATGAAGAGTACTACCCCGGAGTATTTGACAGCTTTAGTGCGTGTGGAGTTGCAGACTTTGTTGGGCAGAAGCTCACAAAGTGGAACGAGGAGCTGATCATGCAATTCTACTCCACATCACACTTTTATCCGGATGTCAGGATCACTTGGATGTCAGAAGGTACAAGGTACCAATCCACTGTTGAGGAATGGGCGAAGTTGATCAATGCCCAGAGGAGCAAGCTGATGACTTGGACATTTATGCCAAGAAAAAGATGGATCACAACTCCATGTCCAACATGCACAAGGAGATCCCGAATGAAGCACTTGACACATTCAAGTTTGGCTCCGTGCACTATCTTCTCTCAGGACTGCCCACTATAAATTGGATACTAAGGCACACTCTGTTGCCTAAGTCTGGAGATCACAAGATGATCAGAGGTCACGCGATCAACTTGCTTCATGTCTTTGACATGCCTCAGAAATTCAAGGTCATGAGTCTCATTGTGGAAACCATTAAGAGGACAGCTGCTGATCAAAAGAGGAGCTGTGGGTATGCCCCATAGATTCAGGAGCTCATCAACTCCAAGATGGGCACGGGCGTATATTTATTGGATAAGGAACACCTGCCCATCCGTCCAGATTTTGAGGATAACCAAGTGGTTATGACTGAGAATGAGCCCTCATCTGTCCAAGCACAAGCTCAGAAGGAGAAGGCGAAGAAGGAGAAAGCTGCCAGGATGCCTACTCAAGCAGAGGCATCTGATTATTTTCTGAAAACCAAACAAGAGCAGCTTGGTTACCTGATAGTGTCCACCCTGCGGATTGAGCAGAGTATAGCCACCCTGACTCAGAACCAGGCGAGCCTAGAGAGGATCATGGAATAGAGGTTCTATGACTTGGACATCAAGGTGACTGAGATACAGACTGCCGTGGAGCAGCTTCAGGACGACATGAACGAGAGGAGAGGCAGGACCACGACTGATGCTTTTGCCAGGGTGCCACGAGGTCCGAGGTCGTCTGCACTACCAGTTGCTGACACTAGAGCTACAACGTCTGCACCAGCTACAGCCTCAGTTCCACCAGCCCCAGCATCAACTTCAGCCTCAACTCCTACCACATCTACTGAAGGCTTCGTCCTTGGCATGCTCCGGACTCCACCACCACCAGAAGATCAAGCCTGAGCGTCGACTTAGCACTATGCATTTTCTAGGAACTTTTTGGTAACTTGTTGCCAAAGGGGGAGAAAATGTATAGATCATAGGCTTCGAGAGAGAGTGTTGCTTTTTCTTCTCTCTTGTTTTATTTGGTGGTTTTTCGAACTTTTGTTTGCTTGTGTGTGAGATACTACGTCCTTATGCCTGTGAGACATCGATGATCAAGTGTTTGATCATAAGATACACTTAATATTTGCTTAATTCTTGCTTAAATATTATCATTCTATCTATTGCTTGTGATCATTCACTATTCTTGGTGATGAGTGCATGTATTTCATTCTTATCATTTTAAGCGCTCCACCAAGATGTATGTGACATGGAAGAGTAACCCATGATTCTAACTCCTTGTGCATTTGCAGTCCAAAGCAAATTTTAAATATGCACAAATTTAGGGGGAGCTCTTATTTGTCACATACTTCTCAAAGCGACGATGTATTTCATGATTATTATAATTTGTCGAAGCTTTGATCTATATGTTGTCATCAATTACCAAAAAGGGGGAGATTGAAAGTGCAACTATCCCTAGGTGGTTTTGGTAATTTATAACAACATATAGGTCATTGAGCTAATGCTATTCCAAGATGATTATTTCAGGAAAGCTCAATGATTGGCATGGCTTGGATGTGAAAGTGGAACCCTCAAAATGCTAAGGACAAAGAATTGGCTCAAGCTCAAAAAGTTCAAGACTCTTCATTTTATATTTTAGTGATCCAAGATCACATTGAGTCTTTAGGAAAAGCCAATACTATCAAGGAGGGATGAGGTGTTGCTTAATGAGCCTCTTGCTTTATGTGCTTAGTGATATGCTCCAAAATCCTCAACCACCTTTCCATAGCCACAAATGACCTAAACCCTAAGCCAAACTCGGTCATACCGATTCCGCCAATCCGACGCCACCGAGTTTCACTTGTCATTTGCCACTGCCAAACCCTAGCCATTCGGTCCTACCGATAAGGATCTCGGTCTCACCGAGATGGGTTTGCAAACTCTCTGTTTCCCTTTCGTAACTTTTCGATCTCACCGAAAGAGCGAATCGGTCCCATCGAGAATGCAATGTAAACTCTCTGTTTCCTTCTTGTAAATTTTCGGTCTCACCGAAAGAGCGAGTCGGTCCCACCAAGTTTACCCGACCAACTCTCTGGTTAGCTAATTGCAAAACTCGGTCTCACCGAGTTTGTGCAATCGGTCTCACCGAGATTACGTTATGCCCAAACCCTAACCGAATCGGTCCTACCGAGTTGCACGTCAGTCCCACCGAAATTCCTAACGGTCACTAGGTTTACTATTTCAGTCAGACCGAGTTTTCTGATTCGGTCCCACCGAGATTGGTAAATTATGTGTAACGGTTGGATTTTGTGTGGAGGCTATAAATACCCCTCCACCTCCTCTTCATTCATAGAGAGAGCCATTAGAACACATACATCATTCCAACTCATATGTTCTGAGAAGGAACCACCTACTCATGTGTTGAGACCAAGATATTCCATTCCTACAATATGAATCTTGATCTCTAGCCTTCCCCAAGTTGCTTTCCACTCAAATCTTCTTTCCACCAGATCCAAATCCTATGAGAGAGAGTTGAGTGTTGGGCAGACTATCATTTGAAGCACAAGAGCATGGAGTTCATCATCAACACACCATTTGTTACTTCTTGGAGAGTGGTGTCTCCTAGATTGGCTAGGTGTCACTTGGGAGCCTCCGACAAGATTGTGGAGTTGAACCAAGGAGTTTGTAAGGGCAAGGAGATCGCCTACTTTGTGAAGATCTACCGCTAGTGAGGCAAGTCCTTCGTGGGCGATGGCCATGGTGGAATAGACAAGGTTGCTTCTTCGTGGACCCTTCGTGGGTGGAGCCCTCCGTGGACTCGCGCAACCGTTACCCTTCGTGGGTTGAAGTCTCCATCAACGTGGATGTAGGATAGCACCACCTATCCGAACCACGGGAAAAACATCCGTGTCTCCAATAGCGTTTGAATTCTCCAAACCCTTCCCTTTACATTCTTGCAAGTTGCATGATTTACTTTCCGCTGCCAATACACCCTTGCATGCTTGCTTGAAATGTGTGATGATTGCTTGACTTGTCCTAAGATAGCTAAAATCTGCGAAGAACTAAAATTGGGAAAAGGCTAAGTTTTTATTTGGTCAAGTAGTCTAATCACCCCCCCTCTAGACATACTTTCGATCCTACAACCTGGTGCAGCCATAGGACTGAGGCGAGGCAGAGCTTCACCGAGTCCGTATCGTTGGTGTACATCACATTCAACTTGGTGCAGCCATAGGACTGAACAGCGAACTCAAAGGGGAACTCCTTGCTGAGGTCCATATCCAGCAGGCTCACCCCTTGGATCGCCATTGGAGTCTCTTCGAGTGAACGAGTGTGTAGGCGGCGGCGGCAGTTCGTTTTTCAGCTCTTGGGGAACTGGACTCAACAATAAGCTGAGTGTGTATAGGCGACAACAGTTACTACCCCTCCCTCGTCCGATGCACGCCCGGCAGAAGATGCACCCTCGGCCACACGTCGGTTCACGAGCGGGTCTGTATTGGTACTGTAATAACAGGAGTTAGTGGTCACTTTACTTAAATTTAATTAGCTTTAATAGAAATTTGTACATAAAACAAGCAATGCATTCGCTCATTCTATCAGTGCCACATGATCAACATGCACAACAATTAGAATTATTATTCTTAGGATGCACACGATCATCACATTTGTCGCACTTTCACAAAAGATAATACTACCGAGTTTGAACTGTTTGTTATGGTTGTTGTCCTCTGCATCATCATGCCGTGTTTCCCAGCTTGCAAGATTCAGAACCAACAAATAAGATCCAAATAATAAGTACAACAAAGATGCCCACACATCTCATTGATTCCCAGCTTGCAAGATTTAGAACCAACAAATAAGATCCAAATAATAAGTACAACAAAGATGCCTACACATCTCACTGATTCCCAGCTTGCAAGATTCAGAACCAACCCATTAGAGCCTTTTGATAAAGTGAATATCGGGATTAAATCCATCTTGGCTAGCCATGTCATACAATCGAGGAACTTGGCGAATGCTCTTGACCGTCACAACATTTGTAGTTGAGTATTCCTGTTTGCACAACATGAGGGAGTCCTGGATTAGGGGGTGTATGGATAGCCGGACTATACCTTCGGCCGGACTCCTGGACTATGAAGATACAAGACTTAAGACTTCGTCCCGTGTCCGGAAGGGACTTTCCTTGGCGTGGAAGGCAAGCTTGGCTATACGGATATGTAGATCTCCTACCATTGTAACCGACTCTGTGTAACCCTAGCCCTCTCTGGTGTCTATATAAACCGGAGGGTTTTAGTCCATAGAGACAACAACAATCATACCATAGGCTAGCTTCTAGGGTTTAGCCTCCTTGATCTTTTGGTAGATCTACTCTTGTACTACCCATATCATCAATATTAATCAAGCAGGACGTAGGGTTTTACCTCCATCAAGAGGGCCCAAATCTGGGTAAAACATCATGTCCCCTGCCTCCTCTTACCATCCGCCCGAGACGCATAGTTCGGGACCCCCTATCTGAGATCCGCCGGTTTTGACACCGACATTGGTGCTTTCATTGAGAGTTTCTCTATGTCGTCACTTTTAGGCCCGATGGCTCCTCCGATCATCAACGATGATGCAATCCAAGGTGAGACTTTTCTCCCCGGACAGATCTTTGTATTTGGCGGCTTTGCACTGCGGGCCAATTCGCTTGGCCATCTGGAGCAGATCGAAAGCTACGCCCCTGGCCGTCAGGTCAGATTTGGAAGTTTAAACTACAAAGCGGACCTCCGCGGAGACTTGATCTTCGACGGATTCGAGCCGCAGCCGAGCGCGCCGCACTGTCACGATGGGCATGATCTAGCTTTGCCGCCGAACAGTGCCCTGGAGGCCGCACCCGCATCAGCTCCGACCCTTAATTCGGAGCCAACTGCGCCAATCGAGGATGGGTGGTTGGACACCGCCTCGGGGGCTGCAATCTCTGTGGTGATTGAGCCGAACACCAGCCCTATTCTCGGTGAAGCCCGTGACTCCAAGGAGCCGGACTCCTCTCCAGACTCCGAGCCCTCCGCACCCCTACCGATCGAACCCGATTGGGCGCCGATCATGGAGTTCACCGCCGCGGACATCTTTCAGTACTCGCCCTTCGGCAATATTCTGAATTCACTAAAGTCTCTCTCTTTATCAGGAGAGCCCTGGCTGGACTATGGTCAACAAGGTTGGGATGTGGATGATGAAGAAATTCAAAGCCCACCCACCACCCACTTCGTAGCCACTGTCAATAATTATAACGACGTGCTCGACTTCAACTCCGAAGACATCGACGGTATGGATGACGATGTAGGAGATGAACATGAACCAACTCCTATAAGGCGCTGGACAGCCACCTCATCTCATGATGTATACATGGTGGACACACCCAAAGGAAGCGGTGACGAGGAACACAGGGATGCAACAAGGGATCATTCACTCGAAAAGCAATCAAAGCGGTGACGTAAGCACCGCTCCAAGCCCCGCCTTGACAGAGACAGCAACCATACAGACCCAGCCATAGAGCAGGACGAGCCGGTGGACGACGAACATGCCTTCGAGCAACCGTCCGAACAGGGCAACTTAGATAAACAAACCGAACACCCCGTCACCGGTGAAAACAACAGTCCGGACGACCTTACGCCGGATAGGCTCATGGAGCAGAAGAACCTCCACAAAAGGCTCGTCGCCACTGCGTGTAGCCTGAAAAAGTAGAAGCGGAAGCTCAAAACTGCGGAAGATGCACTCAGAATCAGACGGAGCAAAGTACGTAACACCACAGATAAAAAGCTATCCAAAGCGAAAGCTACTGCCTGAATTTGACAAGGAGGCCTTAGAGCCCCCGCAGTCAAAAAATAGGGAAGCCATCCGGTCGGATAGACGACCGCATGGCCAGCATGGAACGGCAAGCGGCGCCGCACACAAGCCAGCAATTGATCCACCAAAGGATCCGCATCAAAAAGATGGCCCAGCCAGAACTATCTACGGGCCAAGAAAGCAAGCTCTAGTAAGAAATGCAACACAACAAATATCCGAACATCACGGCACACCCAAATACAGGGGTGCCGCACACCCCCTATGTTTCACCGATGAGGTGCTGGACCATGAATTTCCAGCGGGATTCAAGCCCATAAACATAGAGGCGTATGACGGAACAACAGACCATGGGGTCTGGATCGAGGATTATATCTGAAGGAAATATGCCCTAGAGGCAATAATAAAGTTATTATTTATTTCCTTATATCATGATAAATGTTTATTATTCATGCTAGAATTGTATTAACCGGAAACATAATACATGTGCGAATGCATAGACAAACAGAGTGTCACTAGTATGCCTCTACTTGACTAGCTCGTTAATCAAAGATGGTTATGTTTCCTAACCATGGACAAAGAGTTGTTATTTGATTAACGGGATCACATCATTAGTTGAATGATCTGATTGACATGACCCATTCCATTAGCTTAGCATCCGATCGTTTAGTATGTTGCTATTGCTTTCTTCATGACTTATACATGTTCCTATGACTATGAGATTATACAACTTCCGTTTGCCGGAGGAACATTTTGTGTGCTACCAAATGTCACAACGTAACTGGGTGATTATAAAGGAGCTCTACAGGTGTCTCCAAAGGTACATGTTGGGTTGGCGTATTTCGAGATTAGGATTTGTCACTCCGAATGTCGGAGAGGTATCTCTAGGCCCTCTCGGTAATGCACATCACTTAAGCCTTGCAAGCATTGCAACTAATGAGTTAGTTGCGGGATGATGTATTACGGAACGAGTAAAGAGACTTGTCGGTAACGAGATTGAACTAGGTATTGGATACCGACGATCGAATCTCAGGCAAGTAACATACCGATGACAAAGGGAATAACGTATGTTGTTATGCAGTCTGACCGATAAAGATCTTCGTAGAATATGTAGGAGCCAATATGGGCATCCAGGTCCCGCTATTGGTTATTGACCGGAGACGTGTCTCGGTCATGTCTACATTGTTCTCGAACCGTAGGGTCCGCACGCTTAAGGTTTCGATGACAGTTATATTATGAGTTTATGAGTTTTGATGTACCGAAGGAGTTCGGAGTCCCGGATGAGATCGGGGACATGACGAGGAGTCTCGAAATGGTCGAGACGTAAAGATCGATATATTGGACGACTATATTCAGACATCGGAAAGGTTCCGAGTGATTCGGGTATTTTTCGGAGTACCGGGGAGTTACGGGAATAGGGGGGGAGAAGTATTGGGCCTTATTGGGCCATACGGGAAAGAGAGAGGGGCTGCCTAGGGCAGGCCACGCGCCCCCAAGGCCTAGTCCGAATTGGACTAGGGGGAGGGGCTGCGCCCCCTCCTTCCTTCGATTCTCCTTTCCCCTTCCTTGTCTCCTACTCCTACTACATGGAAGGAATCCTAGTTGGACTAGGAAAAGGGGAATCCTACTCCCGGTGGGAGTAGGACTCCCTAGGGCGCGCCATAGAGAGGGCCGGCCCTCCCCTCCTCCACTCCTTTATATACGGGGGCAGGGGGCACCCCATAGACACACAAGTTGATCTTCGTGATCGTTCCTTAGCCGTGTGCGGTGCCCCCCTCCACGATATTACACCTCGATCATATTGTAGCGGTGCTTAGGCGAAGCCCTGCGACGGTTAAACATCAAGATTGTCACCACACCATCGTGCTGACGAAACTCCTCCCCGAAGCTTTGCTGGATCGGAGCCCGGGGTGCGTCATCGAGCTGTACGTGTGTCAAGAACTCGGAGGTGCCGGAGTAACGGTGCTTGGATCGGTTGGACAGGGAAGACGTACGACTACTTCCTCTACATTGCGTCAACGCTTCCGCTTCGGTCTACGAGGGTACGTAGACAACACTCTCCCCTCTCATTGCTATGCATCACCATGATCTTGCGTGTGCGTAGGAATTTTTTTGAAATTACTACGTTCCCCAACAGTGGTATCAGAGCCTAGGTTTTATGGTTTGATGTTATATGCACGAGTAGAACACAAGTGAGTTGTGGGCGATATAAGTCATACTGCCTACCAGCATGTCATACTTTGGTTCGGCGGTATTGTTGGATGAAGCGGCCCGGACCGACATTACGCGTACGCTTACGCGAGACCGGTTCTCCCGATGTGCTTTGCACATAGGTGGCTTGCGGGTGACTGTTTCTCCAACTTTAGTTGAACCGAGTGTGGCTACGCCCGGTCCTTGCGAAGGTTAAAACGGCATCAACTTGACAAACTATCATTGTGGTTTTGATGCGTAGGTAAGATTGGTTCTTGCTTAAGCCCGTAGAAGCCACGTAAAACATGCAACAAACAAAGTAGAGGATGTCTAACTTGTTTTTGCAGGGCATGTTGTGATGTCATATGGTCAAGACATGATGCTAAATTTTATTGTATGAGATGATCATGTTTTGTAACCGAGTTATCGGCAACTGGCAGGAGCCATATGGTTGTCGCTTTATTGTATGCAATGCAATCGCGCTGTAATGCTTTACTTTATCACTAAGCGGTAGCGATAGTCGTGGAAGCATAGGATTGGCGAGACGACAACGATGCTACGATGGAGATCAAGGTGTCGCGCCGGTAACGATGGTGATCATGACGGAGCTTCGGAGATGGAGATCACAGGCACAAGATGATGATGGCCATATCATATCACTTATATTGATTGCATGTGATGTTTATCTTTTATGCATCTTATCTTGCTTTGATTGACGGTAGCATTTTAAGATGATCTCTCAGTAATTATCAAGAAGTGTTCTCCCTGAGTATGCACCGTTGCGGAAGTTCTTCGTGCTGAGACACCACGTGATGATCGGGTGTGATAGGCTCTACGTTCAAATACAACGGGCGCAAAACAGTTGCACACGCGGAATACTCAGGTTATACTTGACGAGCCAAGCATATACAGATATGGCCTCAGAACCCGGAGACCGAAAGGTCGAGCGTGAATCATATAGTAGATATGATCAACATAGTGATGTTCACCAATGAAACTACTCCATCTCACGTGATGATCGGACATGGTTTAGTTGATTTGGATCACGTGATCACTTAGAGGATTAGAGGGATGTCTATCTAAGTGGGAGTTCTTAAGTAATATGATTAAATTGAACTTAAATTTATCATGAACTTAGTCCTGGTAGTATTTTGCAAATCATGTTGTAGATCAATAGCTCGCGTTGTTGCTTCCCTGTGTTTATTTTGATATGTTCCTAGAGAAAATTGTGTTGAAAGATGTTAGTAGCAAAGATGCGGATTGGATCCGTGATCTGAGGTTTATCCTCATTGCTGCACAGAAGAATTATGTCCTTGATGCACCGCTAGGTGACAGACCTATTGCAGGAGCAGATGCAGACGTTATGAACGTTTGGCTAGCTCAATATGATGACTACTTGATAGTTTAGTGTACCATGCTTAAACGGCTTAGAATCGGGACTTCAAAGACGTTTTAAACGTCATGGACCATATGAGATGTTCCAGGAGTTGAAGTTAATATTTCAAGCAAATACTCGAGTTGAGAGATATGAAATCTCCAACAAAGTTCTATAGCTAAAAGATGGAGGAGAATCGCTCAACTAGTGAGCATGTGCTCAGATTGTCTGGGTACTAAAATCGCTTGAATCAAGTGGGAGTTAATCTTCCAGATAAGATAGTGATTGATAGAATTCTCTAGTCACCATCACCAAGTTAGTAGAACTTCGTGATGAACTATAATATGCAAGGGATAACGGAAACAACTCCCAAGCTCTTCGTGATGCTGAAATCAACGAAGGTAGAAATCAAGAAAAACATCAAGTGTTGATGGTAGACAAGACCACTAGTTTCAAGAAAAGGGCAGAGGGAAGCAGGGGAACTTCAAGAAGAACGGCAAGCGAGTTGCTGCTCAAGTGAAGAAGCCCAAGTCTGGACCTAAGCCTGAGACTGAGTGCTTCTACTACAAAGGGATTGGTCACTGGAAGCGGAAGTACCCCAAGTATTTGGTGGATAAGAAAGGATGGCAAAGTAAACAAAGGTATATTTGATATACATGTTATTGATGTGTGCTTTACTAGTGTTCATAGCAACCCCTCAGTATTTGGTACTAGTTCAGTTGCTAAGATTAGTAACTCGAAACGGGAGTTGCAGAGTGAACAGAGACTAGTTAAGGGTGAAGTGACGATGTGTGTTGGAAGTGGTTCCAAGATTGATATGATCATCATCACACACTCCCTATACTTTCGGGATTAGTGTTGAACCTAAATAAGTGTTATTTGGTGTTTGCATTGAGCATGAATATGACTTGATCATGTTTATTGTAATACGGTTATTCATTTAAGTAAAAGAATAAATTGTTGTTCTGTTTACATGAATAAAACCTTATAGGGTTACACACCCAATGAAAATGGTTCATTGGATCTCGATCATAGTGATACACATATTCATAATATTGAAACCAAAAGATGCAAAGTTAATAATGATAGTGAAACTTATTTGTGGCACTGCCGTTTAGGTCATATTGGTGTAAAGCACATGAAGAAACTCCATGTTGATGGGCTTTTGGAATCACTTGATTATGAACCAGTTGATGCTTGCGAACCATGCCTCATGGGCAAGATGACTAAGACTCTGTTCTTCGGAACAATGGAGCGAGCAAGAGATTTGTTGGAAATCATACATACTAATGTATGTGGTCCGATGAATATTGAGGCTCGCGACAGGTATCATTATTTTCTGATCTTCACGGATGATTTGAGCAGATATGAGTATATCTACTTGATGAAACATAAGTCTGAAACATTTGAGAAGTTCAAAGAATTTCAGAGTGAAGTGAAAAATCATCGTAACAAGAAAATAAAGTTTCTATGATCTGATCATAGAGAATATTATTTGAGTTACGAGTTTGGCCTTCAGTTAAAAACAATGTGAAATAGTTTTACTACTCACGCCACCTGGAACACCACAATGTAATGGTGTGTCCGAACGTCAAAACCGTACTTTATTAGATATGGTGCGATCTATGATGTCTCTTACCGGTATACCACTATTGTTTTGGGGTTATGCATTAGAGACAGTTGCATTCACGTTAAATAGGGCACCATCTAAATCCGTTGAGACGACACCGTGTAAACAGTGGTTTAGCAAGAAACCTAAGCTGTCGTTTCTTAAAGTTTGAGGTTGCAATGCTTATGTGAAAAATTTTCAACCTGATAAGCTCCAACCCAAATCGGAGAAGTGCGTCTTCATAGGATACCCAAAAGAAAATGTTGGGTACACCTTCTATCACAGATCCGAAGGCAAGAAATTCATTGCTTTGAATGGATCTTTTCTAGAGAAGGAGTTTCTCTCGAAAGAAGTGAGTGGGAGGAAAGTAGAAAACTTGATAAGGTAATTATACCTTCTCCCTTATTGGAAAATGGTTCATCACAGAAATCTGTTCCTGTGACTACTACACCAATTAGTGAGGACTCTAATGATGATGATCATGTAACTTCAGATCAAGTTACTACCGAATCTCGTAGGTAAACCAGAGTGAGATCCGCACCAGAGTGGTACGGTAATCCTATTCTGGAGGTCATGTTACTTGACCATGACGAACCTATGAACTATGAGGAAGCGATGATGAGCCCAGATTCCGATAAATGGCTTGAGGCCATGAAATCTGAGATATGATCCATGTATGAGAACAAAGTTTGGACTTTGGTTGACTTGCCCGATGATCGGCAAGCAATTGAGAATAAATGGATCTTCAAGAGGAAGACGGACGCTGATAGTAGTTTTACTATCTATAAAGCTAGAATTGTCGCAAAAGGTTTTCGACAAGTTCAAGGTGTTGACTACGATGAGAGTTTCTCACTCGTATCTATGCTTGAGTCTGTCCGAATCATGTTAGTAATTGCCACATTTTAGGAAATCTGGCAAATGGATAAACAAAACTGCATTCCTTAATGGATTTATTAAAGAAGAGTTGTATATGATGCAACCAGAAGGTTTTGTCAATCCGAAAGGTGCTAACAAAATGTGCAAGCTCCAGCGATCCATCTGTGGACTGGTGCAAGCATCTCGGAGTTGGAATATACGCTTTGATGAGTTGATCAAAGCATATAGTTTTATACAGACTTGTGGTGAAGCCTATATTTACAAGAAAGTGAGTGGGAGCACTACAGCATTTCTAATAAGTATATGTGAATGACATATTGTTGATCGGAAATAATGTAGAATTATTCTGTAAAGCATAAAGGAGTGTTTGAAAGGAGTTTTTCAAAGAAAGACTTCGGTGAAGCTGCTTACAAATTCAGCTTCAAGATCTATAGAGATAGATCAAGACACTTGATAAGTTTTTTCAATGAATACATACCTTGACAAGATTTTGAAGTAGTTCAAAATGGAGCAGTCAAAGAAAGAGTTCTTGCCTGTATTACAAGGTGTGAAGTTGAGTAAGACTCAAAGCCCGACCACGGCAGAAGATAGAAAGAGAATGAAAGTCATTCCCTATGCCTTGGCCATAGGTTCTATAAAGTATGTCATGCTGTGTACCAGATCTATTGTATACCCTGTACTGATTTGGCAAGGGAGTACAATAGTGATCTAGGAGTAGATCGCTGGACAGCGGTCAGAATTATCCTTAGTGAAATAAAGATATGTTTCTCGATTATGGACGTGACAAAAGGTTCGTCGTAAAGGGTTACGTCGATGCAAGTTTTTACACTGATCCAGATGACTCTAAGTTTCAATCTGGATACATATTGAAAGTGGGAGAAATTAGCTAGAGTAGCTCCATGCAGAGCATTGTTGACATAGAAATTTGCAAAATACATGCGGATCTGAATGTGGCAGACCCGTTGACTAAACTTCTCTCACAAGCAAAACATGATCACTTTTTGGGTCTTAATCACATAGCGATGTGAACTAGATTATTGAATCTAGTAAACCCTTTGGGTGTTAGTCACATGGAGATGTGAACCAATCACATAAAGATGTGAACTATTGATGTTAAATCACATGGCGATGTGATCTAGATTATTGACTCTAGTGCAAGTGGGAGACTGAAGGAAATATGCCCTAGAGGCAATAATAAAGTTATTATTTATTTCCTTATATCATGATAAATGTTTATTATTCATGCTAGAATTGTATTAACCGGAAACATAATACCTGTGTCAATACATAGACAAACAGAGTGTCACTAGTATGCCTCTACTTGACTAGCTCGTTAATCAAAGATGGTTATGTTTCCTAACCATGGACAAAGAGTTGTTATTTGATTAACGGGATCACATCATTAGTTGAATGATCTGATTGACATGACCCATTCCATTAGCTTAGCACCCGATCGTTTAGTATGTTGCTATTGCTTTCTTCATGACTTATACATGTTCCTATGACTATGAGATTATACAACTTCCGTTTGCCGGAGGAACATTTTGTGTGCTACCAAATGTCACAACGTAACTGGGTGATTATAAAGGAGCTCTACAGGTGTCTCCAAAGGTACATGTTGGGTTGGCGTATTTCGAGATTAGGATTTGTCACTCCGAATGTCGGAGAGGTATCTCTAGGCCCTCTCGGTAATGCACATCACTTAAGCCTTGCAAGCATTGCAACTAATGAGTTAGTTGCGGGATGATGTATTACGGAACGAGTAAAGAGACTTGTCGGTAACGAGATTGAACTAGGTATTGGATACCGACGATCGAATCTCAGGCAAGTAACATACCGATGACAAAGGGAATAACGTATGTTGTTATGCAGTCTGACCGATAAAGATCTTCGTAGAATATGTAGGAGCCAATATGGGCATCCAGGTCCCGCTATTGGTTATTGACCGGAGACGTGTCTCGGTCATGTCTACATTGTTCTCGAACCGTAGGGTCCGCACGCTTAAGGTTTCGATGACAGTTATATTATGAGTTTATGAGTTTTGATGTACCGAAGGAGTTCGGAGTCCCGGATGAGATCGGGGACATGACGAGGAGTCTCGAAATGGTCGAGACGTAAAGATCGATATATTGGACGACTATATTCAGACATCGGAAAGGTTCCGAGTGATTCGGGTATTTTTCGGAGTACCGGGGAGTTACGGGAATAGGGGGGGAGAAGTATTGGGCCTTATTGGGCCATACGGGAAAGAGAGAGGGGCTGCCTAGGGCAGGCCACGCGCCCCCAAGGCCTAGTCCGAATTGGACTAGGGGGAGGGGCTGCGCCCCCTCCTTCCTTCGATTCTCCTTTCCCCTTCCTTGTCTCCTACTCCTACTACATGGAAGGAATCCTAGTTGGACTAGGAAAAGGGGAATCCTACTCCCGGTGGGAGTAGGACTCCCTAGGGCGCGCCATAGAGAGGGCCGACCCTCCCCTCCTCCACTCCTTTATATACGGGGGCAGGGGGCACCCCATAGACACACAAGTTGATCTTCGTGATCGTTCCTTAGCCGTGTGCGGTGCCCCCCTCCACGATATTACACCTCGATCATATTGTAGCGGTGCTTAGGCGAAGCCCTACGACGGTTAAACATCAAGATCGTCACCACACCGTCGTGCTGACGAAACTCCTCCCCGAAGCTTTGCTGGATCGGAGCCCGGGGTGCGTCATCGAGCTGTACGTGTGTCAAGAACTCGGAGGTGCCGGAGTAACGGTGCTTGGATCGGTTGGACCGGGAAGACGTACGACTACTTCCTCTACGTTGCGTCAACGCTTCCGCTTCGGTCTACGAGGGTACGTAGACAACACTCTCCCCTCTCGTTGCTATGCATCACCATGATCTTGCGTGTGCGTAGGAAATTTTTTGAAATTACTACGTTCCCCAACAATATCCTCCACATACACATGGCCAGAGGAGATGACCTCCACACCATAAAATACTTACCCCTCAAGCTTAAAGGGCCAGCCCGACATTGGCTCAAAAGCCTTCCCGAAAACACCATTGGAAGTTGGGAAGAGCTTGAGGATGCTTTCCAGGCAAATTTTCAAGGGACCTATGTCCGCCCTCCGGATGCAGACGATCTCGGTCACATAACTCAACAGCCCGGAGAGTGAGCCCGGAAATTCTGGAACAGATTTCTTACTAAAAAGAATCAGATAGTCGACTGTCCGGACGCCGAAGCCCTAGCATCTTTTAAGCATAACGTTCGAGACGAATGGCTCACCAGACACCTCGCCCAAGAAAAGCCAAGAACAATGGCCGCATTAACAAGCCTCACGACCCGCTTTTGCGCAGGAGAGGATAGCTGGTTGGCAAGATGTAGCACCAGCGACCCAAGTACATCCAAAGTTAGGGATGGAAACGGAAAACCCCGACGTGGCAAGGACCAGCGCCGGAATAAGAGAAACAGCCCAAAGAGGACAGCGGTCAACGCTAGATTCAAAAGCTCACGGCAGAATCAGAGAAAGCCGCCCCTCAAGGATAACAGGGACGAGCTATCCAACTTAACCAAAATCTTGGACAAGATATGTCAAATACACAGTACTCCCGGGAAGCCTGCGAACCATACCCACAGAGATTGTTGGGTTTTCAAGCAATCCAGCAAACTCAACACCGAACACAAGGGGCTCGACACACCAAGTGAGGACGATGACGAACCCCACAAGCAGAGCACCAGGAAACAAAAGGATTTCCCACAAGAAGTCAGAACAGTAAACTTACTTCACGTGACGAACAGAATGGTGCCAACAGAGATACGCGCCATACGGCCTATCCCAAAGGAATCTCGCCAATGGTTGTTAAAACCGATCACCTTCGACCATCAGGATTACTCTAGAAGTATCCGGAACACAGGATGGACTGCCTTGGTATTAGATCCAATAATCGGCGGACTCCACTTTACAAATGTCCTGATGGACGGCGGCAGTGGTCTAAACCTATTATACCAGGACACAATCCGCAACATGGGGATAGACCCAACAAAAATTCGCCATAGCAAAACCTCCTTTCAAGGGGCAATGCCAGGCCCGGATGCCCGTTGTATGGGTTCTCTCCGGCTAGAAGTTATGTTCGGCTCCCCCGATAACTTCCGTCGCGAACAGCTAACTTTCCACATCGCCCCATTCTCAAGTAGCTATCAAGCACTGCTGGGGCGCGAAGCTTTCGCCCGCTTTAATGCAATACCGCATTATGCATCTCTTACGCTTAAGATGCCGAGTCCACGAGGCATCATCTCATTAAAGGGAAAACATTGAGTGTTCCTCCCGCGCGGAAGACAGTGCGGCTGCCTTGACAGCCCCACAATAAAGCGGCTTCACCAGCCAAAGCACCTAAACAGGTCGTCAAGACCACGGACACGGCTAGACGAGTCCGGCATAAACATACAATTGATAAAGGCTTAATAGCCGTATACCCCTGTACTATGGGCTCCGCGCATATAAAACAAGAGACAATAAAGCTCAATTTTACCCATTTCGATTTATACTTTGTTTATTTAGTATAACTCATGTTCGGCACGATCTTTCTTTAACTAAGTTCCTCTCTTTTACAGATGAACACCGTGCTACGCCTGTCCAGGATACGGCACAACGGAGACACAGGCGCAGACGTGCAGCAGGGACCCGTTCCAAGGATTCTTTTCAGATTAAGACCCCGCGTAAACCTTTTTTACTGTCTCTTGTTGATACACATCCCCTGGTTTCTTGGTATAACCAAGGAGGAGGCTGGCGTTTTGGCATGTGGCCACGTCAGAGTTTTGCGCGTACCTGGACACTAGGGGCTTATTACTCAGGGCATTATCCCGCCCGCCCTCATAAAGACCGAATACCTTAGGGAGTGTTCGGCATCGCGAGTTTGGCCTTATATGCATCAGCTCCGAATCATGTCTTTGGTCAAATGTTGGGTTTGCCCGGCTCCTGTGTTTTGCTACCTTACGTTCCGCTCTATCGGCTAAGGCGGCACCAGGAGAACTACTGCGATTGTGCCCCGGTTCGGCCAGGCGAGCACCTCAATAGAGAAAGCCGAAAATTGACTGTCATGATATAGCGTGAGACTGGTCAACCACTTGATGACTTACCGGAATCTTTAGGATTCCTCCGCATTAACGAAGGGCCGCTTCCCGGCCAGGCACATACGCGCCCCGAGTTTGGGCGAGCGCAGGCGCCACCAGGGGCTATATAAGTAGCCTCACTGTCAAACTCATATGGCTAAGTGAAAGTGATAAAGCATCATAGTCTGATTGCCTAGTTCGCCGCGCTATCACCTCCTTTGTAGGACCAAGACATTGGATCAAGTGTGAAAATGCGCCTTCTGCGAACACCCCCGCATTATGTGCGTGGGGGCTGAAGCCGACGACTGCCATCTTTCAGATTATATATACATATATGTTAAACGGCCGCACAGGAGGTATTATAATACTTGCAGGCACAAGTATAAAAAGCTTCTACAATTTATCAAAATATTGTTTTACAATAATATATGCTATTCGAATATAGTATCCTTCGAGCACTGTGTCTCTATTAAATGAGCGCCTTGCAGAACTTCCTGAAAATAATGCTCGGCAGGTACTCGGCTTCCATCCGAGTTTGGGGATGCAACAGCAGTGGCCTCCATTTCCGCCCAGTATGTCTTGACACGGGCAAGAGCCATCTGCACACCCTCTATGCACGCTGACCTCTTCATCGCATTGATATGCGGCGCCGCACCAAGGAACTGCTGTACCAAGTTGAAATAACTTTTTGGTTCTGGCCTCTCTGGCCACAGATGACTCATGACATACTTCATGGCGAGTCCGGACAACCTATTTAGCTCGGCCCATTCGGCCAAACAATCGGCTAATGACAGCGGACGCTCCGGATTGTGGAACTGTGACCAAAAGAGCTTTTCCACTTCGCGATCTTCTTGATCTCGGAAGTGTTCGGCCGCATCTGCGGCACTCGCTGCCAAATCCAGATAGGTGTCCGCCGTACTCCAAATCCGGTCTAACGGAGCATGTTTAGGATCACAGAACTTCCTCCGCAGCATAAAGGGCTTTCCAGCCGCGATCTCTCCGGCCTGACGCAGCTCCTCCTTCATAGCTCTCATCGCAGAGCTAGCATCCTTGGCATCGGCAACGGCCTTCTCCAGGTCCGTCTGTTCCACCCGATCTTATTTTTCAAGAAGCTTGCAATAGTCAGCAGCTTTCTTCAGCTTCACGGCCATCTCGGCCATTTCCTTCTTACTTCGGCAGTGAGCAGCCTGTTCGGCTTTCAGCTCTTCAATTGCCTCTCCGGCAGCCGCATCACTTTTCCTAGCTTGCTCCTTGGTTTGGGCAAGTTCCGTCCAAAGATTCTCCATGGCAGTAGCACCATCTGCATCAAGCGCACACATTGTAAGATACTGGCATAAAGCTCCTCTTACCAGGTACCGTCGGAGGAATTACATACCTTGTGCCTCGTCAAGCCGCTTGTTGACAAGCGCGATGTCGGCATCTGCCACGTCAAGTTGCCGCTTTAGCTCGGCAAATTCATCACTCCGACTTGCCACCGGACACTTCGCCACCTACGTATGAAGGCAGCATATTAGACCTAGGATTATGATCCTCTGTGCGCCGTCACTTTTGACAACGCACAGAGTCTCAGGGGCTACTATCTACACAGGGCGCATCTTATTTATGCGCAACTGTCCAAAAAGGGTACATTATTTCGCGTACCTCAAAACCTGTCAGTAAACTCCTGACAGCCTCGTGCAATCCGCTCTCCGCGGATGAAATCCTCTCAATCACCGTACCCATCAATGCACAGTGCTCCTCTGAGATAGATGCTCGCCCTATCTTCAGCTCCTCCGATCGCGCACCAGACGGTGCCAGACTCGTCCGATGGCCCTTTTCGAAGGCCTGACACAGAGGGCTTTGGGGGGCCATATGACTACCTTCCGGCCCTGCCGGATTCGGAGAAACCATCCGCGATGATACCTCAGGATTGCCTGCCTCGCAAGGCGGTACGGCAGGGGGAGGCGTTCCGCTCTCCATCATCTCCGGAAGAAGATCCCCCGAAGACGAGCTCTGCTGAGAAGGGCTAAGGTCCGAGCTACAAGGTAAATTTTCGATTACTCTTCTCAGATATAACACAAGGATTTCTCTCATTTCTTAAAAAGAAAAACTCCCCTCTACTTACGGCTCGGTGGAGGGCTGATCCCCTTGAGGGCATAATTCGGCCGAAGTAACCCCCGGCGCAGGACCCTCTGACAAAGATTTCTTCCCCCGCTTTGAGGCCATGGTCTCCGGGTCATCAGAGGCATTCCTCTTCTTCCCCTGAGGAGAGGAATTTTCGATTCCTCCCTTCCGGACAACCTTCTTCGAGGAGGCTGTAGCTTCCTTGTCCCCTCCCTCGCTTTCCTCCGAAGGCACAACCTCCAACATCCTGACTAGCACGGGATCCGGCGTGGTCTCGGGGAGGGGGGCCAGACACCTGATTAGCTTTGCTTTCGCTATCCACTCCTGTTTAAAGGACATCTCTTTTAGGGACAATTTTATGATAAATATACGGATAGCAAGTCCGGGCACAAGGCTACTTACTTGAGTATCCGGACGATTGCAGCTAAGACCTGCGTCCTCCGTAGAATCCGGACACACTACTTGTGGTCCGAAGAACAATTTGTACATCTCCATGGGCGTCATGCCAAGAAAATGTTGGAGAACTCGTGGTCCCTCCGGGTTGAACTCCCACGGGCGGAGGGGGCGACATTTGCAGGGCAGAACTCGGCGAATTAACATAACCTCCGTCACCACGACCAGACTGATGTCTCTTTCTAGGAGATCTCGGATGCGGCCCTGCAACAGGGGCATGTCCTTTGCCGACCCCCAGTCCAGCCCCTTATTGACCATGACGCCAGTCGTGGCGGGGGACCCAAGCGGAAAGCAGGCAGCGCCACCCACTTGGTGCTCCTAGGAGCTGTGATATAAAACCACTCTTGTTGCCATAAGCTGGACTCCCCTTGAAAAGAGCCCTCGGGCCATGGAGCACTAGCATTCTTGCTTATAAAAGCACCTCCGCACTCCGCGTGCCGTCCCTCGATCATCTTCGGCTCTACTTTGAAGGTCATGAGCTATAGTCCGAAGTGAGGAGTAATACGGAGGAAGGCTTCACACACGACGATGAATGAGGAAATATGGAGGATGGACTCCGGAGCTAAGTCGTGAAATTCCAGCCCATAATAAAACATGAGCCCCCTCACGAAGGGATCCGTCGGGAAGCCTAGCCCCCGAAGAAAGTGAGACATGAACACCACACTCTCACCATGCTTGGGAGTGGGAATGACCTGCCCTTGAGCAGGCAGCCTATGCGAGATTTCGCCTGTCAAGAACCTGGCCTCTCTCGACTTCAGCACGTCCTCCTCCGTGACGGAGGAGGGCATCCATCGGCCTCGAAGTCGGAACTGGACATTGTCCAAGCTCCGAAGTGCCTGAAATCTGGAGCCTTGGGTGTTGGAACTCGAGGCGAAGGGCGAACTCATTTGAGATTGAAAGAAAGGAGTAAGGCCTTGGTCTCTTTATAAGAGGTTGAATACCAAGGGCCCTCCCCGTGATCGTTTGGGACTCGCCTTTGATCGAGAAAACATACCAACGGGTACGGTTGGGTTACCCACGCCCGTATTGATGAGAATCCCAGAATAAGGGGACATGATCTCTGCTTTGACAAGACGTGCCAAGGAAACCGCGTCGCTAAACGTGCTGAGGTGGGATAGTAAAACAATTCGAATAAAGACTCGGTGATGGTGTGATGTCACGCTACGGAATACGTCAGCAGATTAGGTTTGTGTAAATATTATTCTCTCTATGGCAATATGTGGAAACTTATTTTGCAGAGCCGGACACTACCTTTGTGTTCAAAATCTTCTATGAAGTACTTGGAGGAGGAACCCGCCTTGCAATGCCGAAGACAATCTGCGCGCCGAACTTGTCGTCATTGAAGCCTGGTTCAGGGGCTACTGAGGGAGTCCTGGATTAGGGGGTGTCCGGATAGCCGGACTATACCTTCAGCCGGACTCCTGGACTATGAAGATACAAGACTGAAGACTTCGTCCCGTGTCCGGAAGGGACTTTCCTTGGTGTGGAAGGCAAGCTTGGCGATACGGATATGTAGATCTCCTACCATTGTAACCGACTCTGTGTAACCCTAGCCCTCTCCGGTGTCTATATAAACCGGAGGGTTTTAGTCCATAGAGACAACAACAATCATACCATAGGCTAGCTTCTAGGGTTTGGCCTCCTTGATCTCGTGGTAGATCTACTCTTGTACTACCCATATCATCAATATTAATCAAGCAGGACGTAGGGTTTTACCTCCATCAAGAGGGCCCGAACCTGGGTAAAACATCGTGTCCCCTGCCTCCTGTTACCATCCGCCCTAGACGCACAGTTCGGGACCCCCTACCCAAGATCCGCCGGTTTTGACACCGACACAGCATGTTTGCACAGCACAAACAAGGAGACAAGAGAGCATGATTTCGCTTTAATAGCGGCCTCCTTGAACTCAACCTCCAGCTCTACTTGGATGAGGTCTACCTGGAGTTCCAAGATTCAATTCATGCGCCTTTTTCTGCAGTTCACCTGAAATGAAGCAAAGATTGCATCATTCAGCTAGCAAGAAGTACTTCCTCTTGTGAGCTGGCAGGTTCTTCTTTAGTAGTTGAACTAAAATGAGGAACATTAAGGTTGGCTGTGTGGCTCATGTAAGGTGCAACTATAATTTTCCTATCCTTTTGTGCAGTTCCACTAAAATAAAGTGCCATTGTGGTGACAGTGACGGCTCCATCTTGCAAAGGCTAATAAAATGTTGCACGAGATTACCAGCAGAACTTGACGGAGATTTTGGAAACTCCAATCACCATTTTATGCAGTTCCACCAAAATTGAGAGATGTTGTCCACGTGACATTTTAGTTGAACTGCACAAGACACTCATTCCAAAAAAAGTGCTTTCTGCAATTCACCAAAAGGTCACAATAGCAACAAGGTGAAATGGATATCCCTATCTGCACAAAAAGATAGAAAGTAAACCGTTGCTGGTCAATAAGAATATACGAAACATATACAAAATGAAAAGAAGCATCTTAATTATGTTCATGGCAATCACGCAAGGACAATAGAAATTTTAAAACGTCAGCGATGCTTCATGTTACCAGAAGCATTACGATCAACAATGAGATTCCTCAAATATGGGATTACTTTAATGGTGGCATTGCTTGTTTACCAGACATAGTAAATCAACAACAGCTAAAGAGTTGGTTTAAGGGCATGGGACCGTGGGGACAGGAAACTAGGACACTCAGCAGCGTAAAGGAGCAACTTACTTATCATACTGGGGAAAACAGCAGGAGTGCCATTGTACTATGTGAGGGCAGCAAATCTAATCCTGGAGACCTTTTACTATGTGAGGGCAGCAAATCTAATCCTGGAGACCTTTTACTATGTGAGGGTAGCAAATCTAATCCTCAGACCTTTTACTATGTGAGGGCAGCAAATCTAATCCTGGAGACCTTTTACTATGTGATGGCAGCAAATCTAATCCTGGACATACTCTATTGACTTTTCCACCAGCCGCCACTTTCTATCCTTTTTTCAACCAATAATAGATTTGTTCCTTATCCAGTTTGTACTGCGTTTTCCCATTATTTCCCTTTTCAACCAAGAGACCGGTTGGGTATCTGGTCTCTACTACTTTCACCATATTATTTCCTCTTTGAACCAAGTCCTAGATTCATGCTACAACTTTCCTCCCTTTCTTTGTTGTTTGAACAAAGCCCTAGATTCGAATGCATGAACTAGCTTTACCTCTAATAATACTAAAAATTTAGGTGGCTTTGGAAGAGCTGATGGGAGTAGAAAAAGATGCACATGCAGACATGTGGGGAGCTGGGGCGGTAGAGTAAGGACGCTTTCGAAGAACTTATACCTGAGGGTCACCGGGATGTCGGCGGCGGCAGGTCGGATCTGCGGACAATACGGCAGGGAGGAAGAAGGGTCGGAGGACCTCCCGAGCCGGCCATGTGTCGGAGAGAACGGCATGGGCAAAGGATCGGGCCCCTCCGGCAGCTGTGGGTTTCCTCCGTCGGCGGCGATGACCGCGTGAACGATGCACCTTTTAGTCCTCTACACACACCGGCCTAAGGGATCCGACCGGATCTGTGACCAGCGGTGAGCAGAGAGAAAATGTCGCTACCGCTGTCTTGTTTATATCTGGAGAGGATGAGAGAATGAAGAGAGCAACCCTAGTAAAGCAAGCGCTCAGGCCCTTGCGTGCATATATAGTGGAGTGATTATCTTTTTTCTCGCCACAACAAGCGTTTCAATTTGTGTACGTGGCATTAAAGAAAAGAAACTCTCTATTTAAGGTGACTACTGTACGACTCCTACTTACTACTAGTAGTACTACAGTATTGTTCACTTGTGCTCCCCGCCCCTCCATTCATTAAACAACCCCACGGGTGAATAAACATACAGTAAGTACTGTATTTATATAGAACGAACAAGCTTGAACTGTTTTCGCGTAGTAAAAAGTTGAGGGCGGGGCTTTTCCCGGGCAGTACGCGTGGTAGTTTTCGGGTAGGGCCACTATTTGAAAAAAAAAATAAACTTCGAGACGGCCACATAGCATGGAGCCGACCCCAATGATTTTAAGCTTACAGGCATGGTACACGCTATCCTAGACTACTATACACATGAAACTGCCACACGAGCGTCCGGGCTGCGCTTGGCTCTTCACCTCTTCGGGAAGTCGAACAATGATGGAATACTACTGCACTGGAGGAGTACTACAGTATGCTTCTGGCCATCTGACACCGATTGAACTACTGCATGTCCACTGCGTGCGGGAGGGAGAGCATGTAGCGAAAGCTTCTCCTAGTCTTGCCAGCCACCACGCTCATGGGCCAGGGAGGGACGCTCCTGCCTTTGCGTGTATGACAGGTGGGCCCTACAGGTGTGTGGCCAACCTGTCATACAGCAAAAGGCATGTGCAGTCAAGTCCGCAAGGGAGAGGATAATCAAACTTCTCGTTGATGTACGAGTTGACAGGACACATCAAAGCACTGCACTCGATATATTTCAATAATTTGCGTGTGTGACTCCCAGATGAAGAGGCCGGGGGTCATCATCCTCCTTTTCGAGAAAAAATCGATGCGTGTGTGAGAGGACGAGTGCGTGCGTGCACCTCTTCTCTTCCTGTATAACGTACTACTAAACACAGAGTACAAGTTTTTGTGGGTGGCACGATGGTGCGTGCGAGAAGTCCCGAGAGATAGGTACCATTAATTGCAATGCATGCATGCATAAACTACATGCATTGGTCAATTTTCTCTTAATACTTGCATGCAATGATTTAATGCACCTTGGAATCTGAACATGTGTTGGGGACAACCAAATTGAGCCTTATAAAATGGAAAAACTAAAATTTTGAGATAAGCCCTATAAACCGGAAAGCAGGGAGTAGAAAAAGAAGTACTCCATCCGGGAATAGTGCCGCACTTTGAAACTAGAACCGTCAATAAATTTTGAGCTTGCGTCTCGTCACATTCCAAATTACTCCATGCTATATTGAATTGCAAACCTGTTCACACCGATCACAACCTAAATGGTTTCCCACTTAGGAGCGTATTAGTACTCGGTTATAAATACTAGTATGCCAAGATGACTGCACATTCCTCCTCAACTCCTCATCCACAAAAACAAACAAGTCATTCAGCATCCTTCCCTTGCGTCTGCCATGGCCAGCGTGAGTTCTGGGTTGAGAGATTTCCACCAGGGAGAGGCGAGCATGGAAGCGGAAGCACGAGAGATGTCCTGCCTCGCTGCAAAAGCAGCCGACATGTCCCGCCGTGTGGAAGTAGCAGCACAGAGGTCCCGCCGTGCCGCTGAAGCATCACGGAGGTCCCGCCGCACCGTCGATGCAGCAGACTGGTCCGGCCGTGCCGCGGAAGCAGCAGAGATGTCCCGCCGCACCATGAATGCAGTAGAGATGTCCCGCCGCGCCGCGGCGGCCTGGGAAAATTTCTCTCGGGCACACGACGACTGTTACAGGCGCATGCATGCCATCGTCCATAGCCAGGCGGATCAGATCTCCCGCTCGGCGAGGTTGCAGGACGACATGGTAGCCTCGTTTGAACAGGCTATCAGCGTCATTCGGCAACTAAGGGAGGGCAATGGGAGGCTCCGGGCCAAGCGCAACCTGCTGAGGGAGAAGATCGTCCGAAGTGCAGACCTACAGGAGGAGACTAGTGCCTTGTTGAAGAAACTTATGGACGAGAATGACATGCTCCGCAACAAGCGCCAAAGGCTGATGGAGGAATCCGTGGATGTTCTCAAGCAGCGTCTTGAGGACACGAAAGAGCTCATTGCCACTCGCCGCGGAGACTAGTTTCCTAGTTTCTTTTGATGTAATAATCGGTTTAGGATGTGGATTGTGTCGTCGGTTGTGAAATGTTGGGTTCTAGCGCGGATGTTTGGCCTTTGTTTTCCTCTTGGTATGTTGCGATTTCAATCTGGTAGCTTTTAGTCCTTCGTGTTAGGTTGGAGTTGTGTTGAACTTCTTGTGAATTATGGTGGTTTTCAGTAATGAAAATCGGAAGGGGCAAGCCCTTCTTTGATCAAAAAAATTTAATCGTCCTTATATATTCATCAGTCTTGCAATAAGTCGCAGTAGATGCTATATAGGTCCGTCGGATCTTACATCAAGATCCGTGCTTTCAGATTTTCTTTTTTCTCTCTTAAATCTCAGTCGAGTGAGACATAGCCACGCCATTAAACAGAGGCTCGGGCGCCATTAATGGAGACCTTGGGAGAGAGGTGGACGGCAGATGGAGGTCAAAGGGCTCTCCTCACAATAAGCACGCGCAGGGGTCTGAACGCACGCCTCTCGTAGTCAAATAGCTACCCTGCATGTCGCCTCCTAGCTAATAAAAAAGGGGACGCGTGGCGGCACGTAAATGGTACTAGTAAGTAGAACACCCACGGTTTCAATAATACTTATGTTTCCGATTGTAACGTGACAACACTTCTTCCAAAATGACTTTGTTGATTGTTAATGTGTGCGCCTTCGCAAATCGGACTGCAAATTTACCACAGCATGTTGGTGCCATGTCATGGCACCAAGCCAAGTTTCATTATTTTCATGTGTGTTTTGGATTTACTGGAATTAAAAACAAAGTTTCTCAATGTTTCCAACCCAGCCACGACGCCCAGAATTTTGAATTTCATTCCCATTTCTTGCATGTAACCTAGAAATTTACCCGAGGACACACATGTGATTTTTCAACCAACTTTGGTGCACTGGAACATGTGCTTGTATTTCAAATTTGAATTATGCACACAAAGGTGACACGTTCCCTCCCAGAACCACGAGCCTTCTTGAGAGAAGCTCCGATTTGCAAGAAGCTTATACCAAAATTTGATCATATTCGGCCAATTTTTTTTACCACGGCATGGTACTACCATGACATGACACCATGCCAAGGTTCATGATTTTAAAACCGAGTTTCTCAATGTTATTGACCGAGCCACGATGCCCAGATGTTTGAATTTTATTTTCATTTTTTGCATGGGACCTACTCCCTCCTTCCATCTATATAGGGCCTAATGTGTTTTTCAAGACAGCCTTTGACTATTGACAAGATTAATAGCACATGAGATGTATACTATGAAAATTATATTATTGGAAGCTCCTTTGACATACAAAATTGAAGGTATGCTTTGTGTAAGTTGCATGTCATATATTATTGCTCTAATGTTTGGGCAAAGTCAGCCTCAGAAACGCATTAGGACCTATATGCATGAGAGGAGTCGACTTCGAGAGAACGTGTTTGTTCGAGAGACACCGAGGAAGACTAGTATATATCGATTGTGCATGTAGGTGGGAATTAAACTAAGGGATGGTCTTATTGGTTTCGGGGATATAGGGGAAGAGTGAGAGGCGGGGGGTAGCTAGAAGGAGATTGTTAAGTGTGAGTGTGTGTTTTACCCATCTAGGCGGAAGTTATGTGCACAGAAGAGGAGAATGATTCGATGTGGCGTTAGGATTGAGGGTAATTAACTACGTATGGAGACATAGAGACCTTGAACGTGCATGTGTGAGAAGTATACATGTATACGTGGGATGTGTGTGTGTGCGCGTGCGCGCATGATCGAGATAAAAGAAAGAAGACATAAGTCATAAGATCAACGACATGGGAGAGACTGATCGGTATGACAATATGCATGCATGTGAGAATGCATGGAAGAAGTCCCGACAATTGAGCATGTGTTTTTGTGTTTAAGAGATAGTGGCATGGGTTGGAGCATGCATCTATGGCGAGCAGAGGGAGTGAGGCGCAACAATTGTGCAAAAGGGACCAACCTATAAATGCATATGTATGGAGAGACATATATAGTGTGGGTGATAGGAAGCAAGACTCCGTGCGAGAAAGAAATGTTGACGGATAAACTACAGATAGATACAAAGATGGAGATGCTAGCTAGAGGGACATCCGCTAGTTTGGGTGTTGGAGATGACCGTCAGATGGTTCAAAGGGTGAAGTTATATATGTGTTTGAGAGGGAACTTGACTGCATGTAGAGAGAAACATATGTAGTGTGCGTGATAGGAATCAAGAGTGAGGGCGAGAAAGAAGGTTGATGGAGAAACAGATAAATAGAAAGATAAAGATGCTAGCTAGTGTGCGTTAGAGATAGGAGTCAAGTGGATCAGAAGGTTGGGTTATGTGTGTGGGTGTGAGAGAGATAGAGAGATGGTGCGGGTGAGTCACATACAAACAGATATCAGAGAGAAATGAGATCCAGAGAGACGGAGTTTTGTGTCTGCGAGAGACAAAGATATTTCACAACGAGAGTGATAGCTAGAGAGACATACGAGGGAACGCAAGATATCTCTAGGGAGAGAGGGTGTGTGTGAGCAACATACAAGAGAACAATGGAGAAATATGAGACCCTGGGAGACAGAGTTTGTGTTTGTGTGTGAGAAAAAGATATTGATGAGGAAGAGTCGTAGGTTTTCATATCTAAGGAGCGAAAGACATCTCTGTATGAGGGGTGTGCGAGTGGCACACGTGGGAATAGTAGAGAGAAATGAGACCCCGGGAGACAAAGTTTTGTGTTTGTGTGAGAGAAAGAGATTCCACATGGAGAATCATAGTTAGAGACACATAGCAGGGAGCGAGATATACTTAGAGAGAGATAGAGTGATGAAGGTCGAGGGAGAGAGTACCGTCAGTGTGTTACAAAGATAAAAGATCATTGTCGACATACAGATAGCATGAGAGATACCCGAGAGACGATGAACGTGTATAGGTCCAGAGAGATAGTCCTATATAAGCATGAGCGATAGCTATATGAGACGAATATCTGGATTAAAGGGGATTCAAATATTTAAACTGGAGATCACGACATCGATAATATCATAACGCAAATTGGTGTATCAAACATGCATATTCATTTGAATTTGGGCACACGTGTAATGTTATATAGTTTATCAATATTGGTGATCCATACATTCTTCAATTACAAACAATGCATGGTTTATATGAAATTAATGTCTAAACGGGATTACACTATATGTTGCGTGTGTGAAACACATTATACATGTTTGAGAAGTAAAAAAACCCGCATGAAACACACATTAATTGGAGACAGTTAGCGAGGAATGGATACATTGGATTTCAACATAAAGTGGTTTCAAATATTTGAAAATCCAAATTGATGGATACAACCTTATGAATCTGAGATCATGCCATTTGTAAACCATATTTATGTATAAATGGTGTTGTGCTTTTGAAAGTATATATAAAAAATGATGTATATAGAATGTAATTCCAATTGAAAATGGATCCCGCCCAAACAAAATAGAATACAAACGCTATTCGAATTGAGTTGGCACGGTAAACGTGCACTCTGCAAAATTTGAACGAAGCGGGGAAAGTCGCAGTAACCGCCCGAAACCAAAATCTGCGAGATGGAAATCACTGCTGCCTATCCCTGCCACGCAAAGCATATATGCTGGATTTCTATAGGTTTCGATAGGGGTAGGTTTGTAATTTCACCCAAACGTGATGTAACCGCCTCTCACCCGGATTCATACACGGTGGGAGCCAAAACACAGTGTGTCCTCGGCCGAAATCGACTCCCTCCCTGATTCATATGCATACACGGTGGGCGCCAAAAACAAACTCTCGTCGGCAAATATTCGGTGTATGCGATATTACCGTCCTATCCCCGACCGACTAGTGTTGCTGTGATGTAGTAGAAATTTGAAACGGGGGCTAAGTTTGTAAATTTCCTCGCATTTGAGACAAGCGTGCCCTGAATACATGGTTCCCCCCTTCCTCTCTACCTCCCTTTTCCCCATTCATACTCCGTGGGCGCCAAAACACCCTCTCCACCCCACCCTCCTCCGTCCACCGCTGTCCGCCACCCCATCCACCGCCGTCCTCCTCCACCATGCCGGAGCTGATACCCCGACGCCGCCGTCCATTACAAGAGATCGACCTCTCTCATCCACGGCTTCGGACCGGGATCCTTGCATCCCGTCCTATCGCTTCATCCCCGCCGTCGTCCACCTTGCCGGCGCCGCTCCTACGACCGTCTTGTCCACCGCACCCCGCCGCCACCGTCTACCCTCCTAGATCTGCTTCCACGCCGCCGACAGCCATCGCTACCGCAGCACCGTCAAATTCTCAGCAGATGCCTACACGGCGCCGCACCAGAGGCGGTTCTCTTTCGTATCTGCTCAACTTATTAATCGCAGCAAGAAAACAGATCGCCACTGCTTTACTCTAATTTCTTGTCTTGGTTGCGAAGTTGCCTTTGTCCGGTTTGCACCTTCAGATCCGCCATGGCATGCTCAACACCATACTCGCAATGCTTATGGTTTTCCCCTTTTATATTCCACACTAGTTAAATCACAGTAGACTAAATTTCAAAATTGGGTCAGTCAATTTTTCAGAGCTCGTCGGAGTTCGCCGGTGCGATCGAAGGGGCTCGGGTGGTTGTGGGTCCTCGCAGAACGAAGAAAACTCGACGCGGGTGGGGGTGGGGGTGGGGTGGGGTGGCGGAGGAACACAGGCGGTGGGGGCCGGTGGTCCGGCCGGCAGCCCGTGCGGTCTTCTGTATGGGAAGAATCAGAGACGAGGAAGAAGAAGGGTTAGGAGACGTAGGATCTTCATCCAACCGCCTAAAATGGTCGAGAGACAGCTAGGAGTTGCATTCTTAATGCGCTCTGGTTCATCATGTGTGGGCACTGCGCAACCAACATTTTATTATCCAAAATCTGCTTACTCTTCTTTACCATGTTCCTCTTCCGTTCTTCTTTAATATGTACTCTCTCTGTTCCTAAATACAAGTCTTTGTATAGATTCCACCATGGACTACATATGGAGCAAAATGAGTGAATCTACACTCTAAAATGTACCTGGATACATCTGTATGTGATCCATAGTGAAAATCTCTACCAAGACTTATATTTTGGAACGGAGGGAGTATGATAGTAGTACAGTATGTTCATTGTACTGAAGATGAGCAGGGACATTTGCAGTGTAGAGGTCTATACGGTCGGTTGTGATGGACACTTTGAGCCTCTTTGATTCGTAGGATCTTGTAAACATAGGAATAGGATTTGTAGTGGCCTGCCCACTTGAATCCTATAAGAATAGCAAGGAAATGCGGGGAGCTGTGTCGCCTTTGAGAGTTACATTGATATTAACAGTACCGCACCTTTACTTGAAGAGAGCTGGTATCCGAAGCCTTTCTAGCCGTACCGGCAATACTAGCACATATATTCCAGCAAGTTCCACTTTGCTGATTTTACTCTGATGCTTAAGGTTTTCCCGTTATATATACACTATGATCTGTATAGCTGCTTTGTGTCGCACTAGCAACAGTCCACTCTTGAAGCTAAACACTGCAATGACTTACAAAATTGGCACCAAGGCATTGAGTTCCATTCTAGATGCAATGAAACTCATACACTCCCCACCTGTTGATTCTTGTTCAGAATATCATCCTAATGACTATTCTAACCTCGAGGAGTCAAAGGCAGATGGCATGTCTTGTTCACCCATCAAAGTGCCTGTTCTAATTTGGCAATGTTTTATTGATTGCGGGTATCTTGCATATGTTGTCTTGCATTTCTTCTACTTTGTTGCACCACCATCTGCTTAGTTTACTCATCATATATGTTGAGATGTCATGCCCATCCATTATCAATACATATTCCATCTGTCATCATACCATGTTTTTTCACTTAAATGTTGTTCTTGTGCATCAGACATCAAAAAGGAAGAGGGTGATTGTCGAACCTGAAGGAGCACCAGCAAAGTCCTTGAAAAATGTGGTGGTGCCAGAGAAATCAGACAGCACCCCACTTATATTGGTTGTACAACCAGTGACACAAAACGTAGGACCGACTCCAGCAGACTGTACCCATACTTCACTGGCCACACCACTAGCCCCACCACACAGGACCTGCACTCCAGCAAAAGGCATACCGATTTCATTTGCCATAGCACCAGCTGTACCACAGAAAAATCCCACTCCAGCAAAAAGTGCAGCAAGTCCACCGGCCGAAGACCTATCCCAACTGCAGAGACGGCCAATTCCTGCAGATTGGAACCCCATTCCATTTATTCCCAGTTTAAAAGACAATGATTTCAATGTTGTTAGGGACTACGTGCATATATTCCCATCATGGGAAGATTATTGTGAAGACAAACACCATTTTCACATCTTCCTGTCCAACTTACATGTAAGTGCTATTATTCATGGCTATTATTTTCCTGTTTTCTACTGATTGAACACATCAATGATTTACATTACATTGTTGTAACTAGGCGAGGGTCAATCTAGATAGTCATGACGAGCAAAGCTTGCTTGTGCTTTTCAAGGAAGTATTGCAGCAGTATCGGTGTTACCTGAGGAAATCACACTTTGATGGCAAGTCTATAAACGAATTTCTGGTGAAGTCTCCTGTGCTAAATTTAGAAGACATTGAATGGAAAAACCTTGTTATGCACTGGTCTCGTTCCCAGGATGAGGTACTGTCTATGAAATCACATGACAATTTGAACTTCTACTTTTCCGCATGTGCCTTACGGATCTTTTTTGCAGGAAATCTGCTCGAAGAAGAATTCCGGTTTGACAAGAACGACAGGATATCAAAAATATGCTGCCCGCTGCTTTGCTCTTGTTAGTACCTGTTGTCCTGTATCACTGTACTTGCATACATACCTAGTTCATTATGTGACAGCAATATGCATGATAGCTTGCTTATCAATTGTTCGCTCCAAATTATCTGATCTGTATGAATGGCTACATTAGTGTAGAATATATCCAATGCCAATGTTTTTTTAGCTAAGCATTGTTCTTGTAAGTACATGCTGTCCTTTATCAGTGTACTTATAATGACAGGTAGTTGTTCATGTACCATCACTCTGCAGCTTATTTTCCTTTGCCCTCCATTTTCTACACATCAGATCTATATTTACTCTTACCATAAGGTTGGTACTGAAGAAGTTTAGCTGTGCATTGCTCTTGGCTATACCTTTTGCCTGTATCGCTGCACTTACATTTATAGCTACTTGGTTATGTAGCATCACTCTTCATCTTATCTTAAATATTCTCCATTTTTCTGTATATTACCACATCTATATTTACTCTTAACAACATGTAGAATAAAGGCAATGCTTTTGAAGAAGATTCTGTGATAAACTTCTTGAATTGCCCCCCCCCATCAGCATGGACAAGGCCTTTATAGAGCCTGTCTTCACCAATAATGTAAGTTTGTCCATCTCAAGCCTTCAAACTTTGTTGTATATATTTGGTTAGGCATGACTGCAACATCTGTTTATTTTTGGTGTTTGCATCAAATTGCTTGTTTAAAGTTTATTATATGTAGTTCATAAACAAAAGTTCGTCCTTTCTCAATTTAAGTTTTCAGTTGTACAACCAAGTTCCTTCTTCATACCATGTAAATTAAACTATACAGAGCAAGTGATCTTCTTTTGCACTGCATGTATGCTTTTGTTCTTCATCTGTAATCCAGTGGTGTGGTGAACCTACCCACTACAGCACAATGTCATATTCTGCAATGTCTTAACTATGAAAAATGTCATTCTACTATTATTTAAACCGTCTCTTTATTTGCCAATCTGAAATGGTATAAATTGACAGCACACTAACCATTGATACTTATGAGTTCTTGATCTGTAATCCACTGGTGTCATGAAGCTGCCAACTCCTTCACAATGTCATTTCCTGCCATATCTTGACCTGAACAATATGTTGTGTTAATGCAAATTTAAACTGTGTCACTTTATTCGTCAGTAAGAAATGTGATGAATTGTCAGCACTGATACTTTTATGTGCAAAACCTGTCATCTGTCTGCTTGTTTATCTTTCAGAGTGAGGAAGATATAAGTGTTGAACAAGCGCAATCTCATCATCTTGCTCAGCTGCTTGCGCTACAGCTCCCCAACAGGGCTAACCTTTCTTCAACTCTATTGAAGTGCTGTCAGTTTTGTATATTATTTTGTCAGCGTGTTTATTTGCACTGGTGGCGATCTTTGATGCCCAGTGTATGTAATCTGTTGTCTGCTTGTGCTTTATTATCATAGTGGCGAACTTTGATGCCCAGTGGATGTAATATGCTGTAATTTCTTTATTGTATAGTATAGGTTTTTTCTTATTTAGGATGCTGCAGTTATTTTACTGTATATATATCCTGTCTTCGCAGTAAACCGGCCAAACCGTAAAATTATGGTACATAATCAGGCCATCATGCAATCACGTTGTAGGTTGGGCCTGAAACGTGTCGATTAGCTCACGGGCCGGCAGCAGCTCGAAATGAACCCCGGTCCATGATTGTGTGAATCAAATCATGGGCTTTTAACAGGCCAAAATTGTCTGGGTCCTTGTTTGGCCTAATCAGATATCGGCTGCAAGCAGGCCGGATGCAAACCGGGCCATAGTTAGGCCCAACTATATGACGGGCTTTTAACAGGCCGAAATTAATATAGGGCCGAAATGTTAAACGGGCCCTTAACAGGCCAAAACTAATATCAGGCCAAATTACTTAGTGGGCCTTTAGCAAGTGGGCCCAAAAGCATAGTGTCCAGTTGACGGGCCGAATCTGATATGGGCCATAATTGAGCCCAAAGCCTCTTAAAGGGCCGGACCTGATCTGGGCCGTAATTTGGCCCAGAACATGGTAGGCTTTTAACGGGCCGGATCTCATATGGGCCACTATTAGGCCCGGAGTGTGGCAGGCCATTAATGGACCGGATCAAATATGGGCCGGCATTTGGCCCAAAACATGGCAGCCAGTTAATGGGCCGGCCTACTAGGGTCCTCAAAATCTTGTGGGCCTACAGCTAGGTCGGCCCATTAATGTCGGTGAAATCTCGTGGGCCTTTAGCTGGGCCAGCCCATTATGACCCACAAGAATCTTGTGGGGCTTTACCTGGGCCGGCCCATTATGGCACAAAAAAATCTTGTGGGCCTTTACCTGGGTCGGCCCATTATGGCCCGCAAAATCTTGTGGTCCTTTAGCTGGGCCAGCCCATTATGGTTCGCAAAATTTCATGGGGCTTTAGCTGGGCCGGCCCATTATGGTCCGCAAAATCTCGTGGGCCTCTAGTTGGGCCGGCCCATTTAAACTTGTTGGGTCATGCCACGTGTTGACGTATCATAGGCGCCTTCTGTCGAGTGAGTGGATGACATCTGTCCCGACGATGAGCCGACACGTGTTTCCTCTAGCCAATGATGATTTTACACGTGGAAAATCCCCATTGGTCGGGGCTGTTAACGGTTTATCGAATCCAAAACCCGACCCGATAGCTTGACGGCGTTCCATTACGGTGGATGACACGTGTCGGTCACCCTTGATGAAAGCACTTCTGTGATGCGCGATTTATCATCATGGAAGTGGACACTTCCGTGATGATAATTTTGGTAATGTCATGGAACACTTCTACGACAGCACAGGTGTGACTATCTTGATTCTGTCATAAAATTGCCATGGATTTACATGCATGACAAAAAGAGTGACCTACTGTGACAAACACGTATCATCACGGAAGTGTATTTTTTTGTAGTGCCGGAGAGGGGAATCCGTCGCCATCGTCATCATCAACCATCCTCCATCCCCAATTTCATGATGCTCACCGCCGTGCATGAGTAATTCCATCGTAGGCTTGCTGGACGGTGATGGGTTGGATGAGATTTATCATGTAATTGAGTTAGTTTTGTTAGGGTTTGATCCCTAGTATCCACTATGTTCTGAGATTGATGTTGCTATGACTTTGCTATGCTTAATGCTTTTCACTAGGGCCCGAGTGCCATGATTTCAGATCTTAACCTATTATGTTTTCATCAATATATGAGAGTTCTTGATCATATCTTGCAAGTCCATAGTCACCTATTATGTGTTATGATCCGTTAACCCCGAAGTGACAATAATCGGGATACTTACTGGTGATGACCGTAGTTTGAGGAGTTCATGTATTCACTATGTGTTAATACTTTGGTCCGATACTCTATTAAAAGGAGGCCTTAATATCCCTTAGTTTCCGCTAGGACCCCGCTGCCACGGGAGGGTAGGACAAAAGATGTTATGCAAGTTCTTTTCCATAAGCACGTATGACTATATCCGGAATACATGCCTACATTACATTGATGAATTGGAGCTAGTTTTGTGTCACCCTAGGTTATGACTGTTACATGATGAACCACATCCGGCATAATTCTCTATCACCGATCCATTGCCTATGAGCTTTCCATATATTGTTCTTCGCTTATTTACTTTTCCGTTGCTATTGTTACAATCACTACAAAATACCAAAAACATTACTTTTTCTATCGTTACCTTTTGCTACCATTACCACTACTATCATATTACTTTGCTACTAAATACCTTGCTACAGATATTAAGTTTCCAGGTGTGGTTGAATTGACAACTCAGTTGCTAATACTTGAGAATATTCTTTGGCTCCCCTTGTGTCGAATCAATAAATTTGGGTTCAATACTCTACCCTCGAAAAATGTTGCGATCCCCTATACTTGTGGGTTATCAAGACTATTTTCTAGCGCCGTTGCTGGGGAGCATAGCTCTATTCTTTGAGTCACTTGGGATTTATATCTGCTTATCACTATGAAGAACTTGAAAGACGTGAAAACAAAAATTTATCCCTCAACTACGAGGGGAGGTAAGGAACTGCCATCTAGCTCTGCACTTGATTCACCTTCTGTTTTGAGTAAGCTTGCGACACCTAAACCTGCTTCTGCTATTGATTCTGATATGTCGCATATTATTGATGATGCCACTTCTGCTATGCATGATACTTATGATGAAACTACTTCTATGCCTGATACTACTATGCCACTTAGTGAATTTCTTGATGAACAACTTGCTAGGGCTAGAGAGAATGAAATTATTGAAACTGATAATACTGATGAAAGTGATTATGAAGTATCTCCTAATAAATATGAATTACTTGTTGTGCCTGAGGGCTATGTTATGGATGAAGAAACTAAAATAGACTTTCTTGCTTGCAATGATAGAAATGATCTTAAGAAATTATTAGCTAAGCTTAAACAAAAAACTCTAAATGCTAGAATGAAATATGATCCTGCTTATGCTACTTCACATATCTTTGTTACTGATAAGGATTATGAATTCTCTATTGATCCTGATATAATTACTTTGGTTGAATCTGATCCTTTTTATGGCTATGAATCTGAAACTGTTGTGGCACATCTTACTAAATTAAATGATATAGCTACCCTGTTCACTAATGATGAGAGAACTCGTTACTTTTATATCCATGAAATATTCCCGTTCTCATTAAAGGGTGATGCTAAGATATGGTTTAATTCTCTTGATCCTGGTTGTGTGTGTAGTCCCCAGGATATGATTTATTACTTCTCTGCTAAATATTTCCTTGCTCATAAGAAACAAGCTGGCTTAAGGGATATATATATAATTTTGTGCAAATTGAAGAGAGTCTCCCACAAGATTAGGGAAGGCTTCTCCAATTACTTAATGCTTTGCCTGATCACCCTCTTAAGAAAAATGAAATACTTGATATCTTTTATAATGGACTAACCGATGCTTCTAGAGATTACCTGGATAGTTGTGTTGGTTCTGTTTTCAAGGAAAGAACACCGGATGAAGCTGAAATCCTATTGAATAATATGTTGACAAATGAAAATAATTGGACACTTCCTGAGCCAACTCCTGAGCCTATTCCTAAACCAACTCCGAAGAAAAGGGGTGTTCTATTTCTCAGTCCTGAAGATATGCAAGAGGCAAAGAAATCTATGAAATAAAAGGGTATTAAAGCTGAAGATGTTAAGAATTTACCTCCTATTGAAGAAATACATGGTCTTAATTTACCGCCTGTTGAAGAAATATATGGTTTTAATCCATCACCTATTGAAGAAACACATGGTCTTGATAACCCGACACAGGTAGTAAAGGTAAATTCTCTCTATAGATATGATAAAGCTGAAATCCCATTTACTAAGTTTGCTAGCCCATGCTTAGATGAGTTTGATAAATTTATGGTTAAGCAAGAAGACTTCAATGCTTATTTTGGTAGAGAATTAAAACGTAGTGTTGATATGCTTGAACACTTGGGTGATTATATGGCTAATGTCAAAGGTGAACTTAAACTTATTGGTAAACATGCTTCTATGGTTACCACTCAAGTAGAACAAGTACGTAAAGCTCAAAATGATTTTCTCAGTGAATTGAATAGTAAGAATAAGGACTATGTTGTTAGAGTGACTACTAGAACTGGTAAAATGACTCAGGAACCTTTGTATCCTGAAGGCCACCCAAAGAGAATTGAGCAAGATTCTCAGAGAAATAACATAGATGCACCTAGTCCTTCTAAAAGGAAGAAAAAGAAAAATGATAGGACTTTGCATGCTTCTAGTGAACCTATTGCTGAAACACCTGAGAATCCAAATGATATTTCTATTTCTGATGCTGAAACACAATCTGGTAATGAACCTGAAACTAGTAATAATGTTAACGATAATGTTCATGTTGATGCTCAACCTAGCAATGATATAGAAATTGAACCTACTGTTGATCTTGATAACCCACAATCAAAGAATCAACGTTATGATAAGAAAGACTTTTTTGCTAGGAAACACGGTAAAGAAAGAGAACCATGGGTTCAAAAACCCATGCATTTTCCTCCCAAACCATCCAAGAAAAAGGATGATGAGGATTTTGAGCGCTTTGCTGAAATGATTAGACCTATCTTTTTGTGTATGCGATTAACTGATATGCTCAAAATGAATCCTTATGCTAAGTACATGAAAGAAATTGTTACTAATAAAAGAAAGATGCCGGAAGCTAAAATTTCCACCATTCTTGCTAATCATACTTCCAAAGGTGGAATACCAAAGAAACTTGCAGATCTAGGAGTACCCACTATACCATGCTCCATTAAAAGAAACTATGTTAAAACTGCTTTATGTGATCTTGGAGTCGGTGTTAGTGTTATGCCTCTCTCTTTATATCGTAGACTTGATTTGAATAAGTTGACACCTACTGAAATATCTTTGTGAATGGCTGATAAATCAACTGCTATACCTGTCGGTATTTGTGAGGATGTGCCTGTTGTGGTTGCAAACGATACTATTTTAACGGACTTTGTTATTCTTGATATTCCCGAGGACGATAGTATGTCTATTATTCTGGGAAGACCCTTTTTGAATACTGCAGGGGCTGTTATTGATTGCACCAAAGGCAATGTCACTTTTCATGTTAATGGTAATGAGCATATGGTACACTTTTTAAGGAAACAACCTCAAGTCCATAGTATCAATTCTATTGGAAAAATTCCATCGATTATTTTTGGAGGTTTTGAATTTCCTCTTCCTACTGTCAAGAAGAAATATGATATTCTTATTGTTGGGGATGTGCATATCCCCATTGAGGTAACGTAGTGTTATTCGAAAATTCTTCGGTTTCATGTTATTCGGAATGAGTTTGTTAACAAGACTTGATCAACCTTGTTAATGGATTCCTTTTGATGATCGTGAGATAGATGAATTTAGAAAACACAACTCTCTGTACCCTCCTTTTACTTTCTGTTATTCATATTAAATAAAATAAAAATAGTATTTTCTGTCTGTTATCTGAATTATCCGTGCAATATAAAAATACCCTGAAAATAAAAGTTCTCCAAATGCCCTGAAATTTAAATATGATTTTTTTCTGGAATATTTGAAAATATTTGGCACTGAGAACACAGCAGGGGGCATCCACCTGGCCACGAGGGTGGAGGGCGCACCCCCTGCCTCGTGGGCCCACGGTGGCCCTCCTCCACTTATTCCTGCACCCACACACTCCTTCTTCCTCCCACAAACACCATTATCCAGCTCATGCACGAGTTCTAGCTCATTTTGCTGTGATTTTCGATCTCCTTGCTCAAAGCACCTCTCACAAAACTGTTTTGGGGGATTGTTCCTTGGTATGTGACTCCTCCATTGGTCCAATTAGTTTTTGTTCTAGTGCTTTATTCATTGCATATTTTTGCTTCTTAGGTGACCCTGTTCTTGAGCTTGCATGTCAAATTTATGTGGTTCCAAGTAGTTTTGATGCATGATATAGGCTCTAGGCACTTGTAGGAGTAGTTGCTATCAATTTTGTTGACTTTGGTTCACTTTTATTTGAAGTTATAAAAAAATTCAGAATTTTTCAGAAAATAATGAAGAGATTTTTGAGGGTCTCATTGAGCCGAAGCTCGAAGGAAAAGCAAAACGAAGAAGCAAAGAGGCCCAAATATAATCTGCCTCGCATCGCGGAGGTTCGGCCGTGTGAATGGCCTTGTGATGATTTCTTGAGAGCAGCCGGGATTTATGATGATTTCTATGAATTGGCTGAGAATGCAGGCCTCACCGCCTTCCTCCACGACCAGCGTGAATAGTATCTCTTACTCACCAATATCTTTGTGCAAAACTTTCATTTCCATGCTAGGAGCTCACCACCCATGGTGGAGTTTTATTTATATGATGAGCATAAGGAGATGTCACTTTGTGATTTTTGTCGGGTTTGTTTGATCCCTTTTGAGGGAATCATAGAGGAACCACATCGCGGCGATGTGGATGGGTTTATTGATACCATCACTGTAGGGGAAACGAGGAAGGTTTCCGATGCACGAACTACTAGCATACACTTTCCTGTTCTATGTTATGTTACTTTGTTATTCTTGATATTCCCGAGGACGATAGCAAGTAAAAGGAGGGTACAGAGAGTTGTGTTTTCTAAATTCATCTATCTCACGATCATCAAAAGGAATCCATTAACAAGGTTGATCAAGTCTTGTTAACAAACTCATTCCGAATAACATGAAACCGAAGAATTTTCGAATAACACTACGTTACCTCAATGGGGATATGCACATCCCCAACAATAAGAATATCATATTTCTTCTTGACAGTAGGAAGAGGAAATTCAAAACCTCCAAAAATAATCGATGGAATTTTTCCAATAGAATTAATACTGTGGACTTGAGGTTGTTTCCTCGGAAAGTGTACCGTATGCTCATTACCATTAACATGATAAGTGACATTGCCTTTGGTACAATCAATAACAGCCCCTGTAGTATTCAAAAAGGGTCTTCCAAGAATAATAGACATACTATCATCCTCGGGAATATCAAGAATAACAAAGTCCGTTAAAATAGTAACGTTTGCAACCACAACAGGCACATCCTCACAAATACCGACAGGTATAGCAGTTGATTTATCAGCCATTTGCAAAGATATTTCAGTAGGTGTCAACTTATTCAAATCAAGTCTACGATATAAAGAGAGAGGGATAAAACTATAACCGGCTCCAAGATCACATAAAGCAGTCTTAACATAGTTTCTTTTAATGGAGCATGGTATAGTTGGTACTCCTGGATCTCCAAGTTTCTTTGGTATTCCACCCTTCAAAGTATAATTAGCAAGCATGGTGGAAATTTCAGCTTCCGGTATCTTTCTTTTATTAGTAACTATTTCCTTCATATATTTAGCATAAGGATTCGTTTTAAGCATATCAGTCAAACGCATACGCAAAAAGATAGGTCTAATCATTTCAGCAAAGCGCTCAAAATCCTCACCATCCTTTTTCTTGGGTGGTTTAGGAGGAAAAGGCATGGGTTTCTGAACCCATGGTTCTCTTTCTTTATCGTGCTTCCTAGCAACAAAGTCTCTCTTATCATAATGTTGATTCTTTGATTGTGGGTTATCAAGATCAACAACAGGTTCAATCTCTACATCATTATCATTGCTAGGTTGAGCATCAACATGAACATCATTATTAACATTATCACTAGGTCATGTTCATTACCAGATTGTGTTTCAGCATCGGAGATAGAGATATTATTGGGGTTCTCAGGTGTGTCAATAACAGGTTCACTAGAAGCATGCAAAGTCCTATCATTTTCTTTTTCTTCCTTTTAGAAGGACTAGGTGCATCAATATTAATTATCTGAGAATCTTGCTCAATTCTCTTAGGATGACCCTCAGGGTACATAGGTTCCTGAGTCACTTTACCTCCTCTAGGTGCAACTCTAACAGCAAAGTCATTATTTTTATTATTCAATTCATTAAGCAAATCATTCTAAGCTTTAAGTACTTGTTCTACTTGAGTGGTAACCATAGAAGCATGTTTACTAATAAGTTTAAGTTCACCTTTAACACTAGCCATATAATAACTCAAGTGTTTAATCATGTAAGCATTATGTTTCAATTGTCTACCCACATAAGCATTAAAATCTTCTTGCTTAACCATAAAGTTATCAAATTCATCCAAACATTGGCTAGCAAACTTAGCAGGAGGGATTTCAGCTTTATCATATCTATAGAGAGAATTTACCTTTACTACCTATGTCGGGTTATTGAGACCATGTGTTTCTTAAATAGGTGATGAATTAAGACCATGTATTTCTTCAACAGGAGGTAAATTCTTAACATCTTCAGCTTTTATACCTTTTTCTTTCATAGATTTCTTTGCCTCTTGCATATCTTTAAGACTAAGAAATAGAATACCTCTTTTCTTTGGAGTTGGCTTAGGACTTGGTTCAGGAAGTGTCCAATTATTTTCATTAGTCAACATATTATTCAATAGAATTTTAGCTTGATCAACAGTTCTTTCCCTGAAAACACAACCAGCACAACTATCCAGGTAATCTCTGGAAGCATTGGTTAGTCCATTATAAAAGATATCAAGTATTTCATTTTTATTGAGAGGATGATCAGGCAAAGCATTAAGTAATTGGAGAAGCCTCCCAAGCTTGTGGGAGACTCTCTTTTTCAGTTTGCACAAAATTATATATTTCCCTTAAAGCAGCTTGTTTCTTATGAGTGGGGAAATATTTAGCAGAGAAGTAGTAAATCATATCCTGGGGACTACGCACACAACCAGGATCAAGAGAATTAAACCATATCTTAGCATCACCCTTTAATGAGAACGGAAATAATTTAAGGATATAATAGTAGCGAATTTTCTCATCATTAGTAAACAGGGTAGCTATATCATTTAATTTAGTAAGATGTGCCACAACAGTTTCAGATTCATAGCCATAGAAAGGATCAGATTCAACCAAAGTAATTATATCAGGATCGACAGAGAAATCATAATCCTTATCAATAATAAAGATAGGTGAAGTAGCATAAGCAGGATCATATTTCATTCTAGCATTCAAAGACTTTTCTTTAAGCTTAGCTAATAATTTCTTAAGATCACTTCTATCATTGCAAGAACAGTTTCTTCATTCATAACATAACCCTCGGGAACAACAGGCAATCCATATCTAGGGGAGAATCTTCATCATCACTTTTATCAATATTATCAGTTTCAATAATTTCATTCTCTCTATCCCTAGCAAGTTGTTCATCAAGAAATTCACCAAGTGGCACAGTAGTATCAAGCATAGAAGTAGTTTCATCATAAGTATCATGCATAGCAGAAGTGGCATCATCAATAACATGCGACATATCAAAATTAATAGCAGAAGCAGGTTTAGGTGTCGCAAGCTTACTCAAAACAGAAGGAGAATCAAGTGCAGAGCTAGATGACAGTTCCTTACCTCCCCTCGTAGTTGAGGGGAAAATCTTGGTTCTTTGATCTTTCAAGTTCTTCATAATGATAAGCAGATATAAATCCCAAGTGACTCAAAGAATAGAGCTATGCTCCTCGGCAACAGCGCCGGAAAATGTTCTTCATAACCCACAAGTATAGGCGATCGCAAAAGTTTTCGAGGGTAGAGTATTCAACCCAAATTTATTGATTTGACACAAGGGGAGCCAAAGAATATTCTCAAGTATTAGCAGCTGAGTTGTCAATTCAACCACACCTGGAAACTTAATATCTGCAGCAAGGTATTTAGTAGCAAAGTAATATGATAGTAGTGGTAACGGTAGCAAAAGGTAACGGTAGCAACAGTAATATTTTTGGGTTTTGTAGTGATTGTAACAGTAGCAGCGGAAAAGTAAATAAGCGAAGAACAATATATGAAAAGCTCATAGGCATTGGATCGGTGATGGAGAATTATGCCAGATGCTATCGATCATGTAACAGTCATAACCTAGGGTGACAGAGAACGAGCACCAATTCATCAATGTAATTTAGGCATGTATTCGGAATATAGTCATACATGCTTATGGAAAAGAACTTGCATGACATCTTTTGTCCTACCCTCCCGTGGCAGCGGGGTCCTAATGGAAACTAAGGGATATTAAGGCCTCCTTTTAATAGAGTACTGGACCAAAGCATTAACACATAGTGAATACATGAACTCCTCAAACTACGGTCATCACCGGTAAGTATCCCGATTATTGTTACTTCGGGGTTAACGGATCATAACACATAATAGGTGACTATTGTCGGATTTCGGGTTCTGGCAGACCCTTGAGGTTCGAACACTGGGGTGCGCGCGGAGATTTCGCCTTCTACCTACCTGCACCCCTCTGCCTCGCTAAGATCTAAGCTATGGGAAGAACAGCACAAGAGACACAAGCTTTATACTAGTTCGGGCCACCGTTGTGGTGTAATACCCTACTCCAGTGTGTGGTGTAGTGGATTGCCTCTTGGGCTGATGATGATGAGCAATACAAGGAAGAACAGCCTCGCGAGGGTCTGTGCTTCGCTAAGGGGATGAACTGCTAGGAGGAGTTCAGTCACCCTTCTCTCTCTCTCTCTCTTCTCGATTCTCTCTCCGATCTCCATCCCTCTACCCTGTGGGTGGCTAGTCCTATTTATAGGCAAAGGCCCTGGGCCTCTTCCCAAATATTGAGCGAGAAGGGCGCCAACAATTGGCCATTTTGAAGGGGAACATATGGTGCACTTATCCTGACTAAAGTTGGTCCTCGCCTGCCAAAGGCTCTGGCGGTGATGCTAGCTTGGGCTCCACAATGACTTCCTCCCTGCCGTTGGGCTGGTCTTGGTCTCGTTGCACCGAAACGGGTGCCTTTGCTTGATGCTCTCGCCTGCGCTTGCTCCCTTTGCACCAAAGAGGAAAGGAGGACACTGCGCGGGCTGGCGCCCGCCTGGCACCCTTGGTCGTCATGGCTTGCGTCACGGGCACCTCGTGAGGTACCCCGCCTTGATCTCTCCGCCTCCTCGCGAGCCAGCCTGATGAGGCCGTGCCTGAGGAAGCTCCGTGTCATCCGCCCCGCGAGGCTTGACCCCTCGCGAGGGTCTTGGGTCTGTGTTGATGAAGATGGGCCGTGTTGTGCCCCTCCTCGAGCCACGCCGCAGGCCACAGGCAGGCAAGTCTGGGGACCCCCGTTCCTAGAACGCCGACAGTAGCCCCCGGGCCCAAGGCACGCCCGGACTTGGCCGTGCAGGGAGGCAAAAGGGCAAGAGCGAAGCGCCACGGGCCCTAACAGCCTGTGGCCTTGGGCGCCGCGTGGCGGTTGATTGGACGTTGGCGTCTCCACTTCCCCACGGCGCCTCGGCAACTGCACGGATTGGACAAGTCCCTGCATGCAAAGCGGGTCATCATTACCTGTGATCGTGGGGGCCGACGGTTGGCCCTCGCCGGCTATAAGTATGAATCGGCGCGCGCCCTTCTAGTTCATCCCCCCTTGCTTCTCCTTCTTCTTCATGGCCCCATCGAGGAGGTTCTCGGCCGCAGAGAAGGGGAAGCCTCGCCAGGTTGAGCCTGCCTCTCCCCCGCCCAAGCGCGGCCGAGGGCGCCCTCGCAAACATCCTGTGGCCACCACGGCAGTTCCCCGCGGCCGTGGAGACGATTTCCAGCATGGTGACGGGCGGACTGCTACGACCGGGGGGCGCGCTTCGGTCGCGCATTCCCCTAGGCCGCGCTTTCGCGCTGCAGAGGTGCTGCCAGAGTTCGTTGTGTGGTCGACGGAGCCGACTAGCACCCGGCTTCAACTTCCTCGCTTCCTCCTCGGCGAGCTCCCGGCCAGCGCCCCGGGCGGCCTCTGGCTTCAGGTAGACGGCTGCTGCAGCCGAGCCTCATGGGCTTCACTGGAGGTCTCCGCAGCCGGGAGCCTGGCCTTGACCCGCGGTTGGCAGACGTTTGCCCGCGCGCGTGGCCTGAGCCGTCGGTGCACCCTGCACTTCAAGTTTGACGGCGATGCCACCCTCTACGTGAGGGTGTTTGGGGAAGATGGTCGCCGCGCAGGGTGCTGCCCTGAGGACGACGACCGCGGCCGGGAACCCAGCCCCGGCGATGACGGAGAGGACAGCGCTCGCGTGATTGGCGGTGCTCGGGGTTCCCCAAGCTTCACCGGTTCTTCTTCAGGCGGCGACTCTTCCAGCGGTGGCCGCGGTCAGCCTCCATGCCGTCGTACCTGCTTGGGAGGTGGTAGCGTGTCTGCCCGCCGTCGTGCCTCGGTGAAGCGTGAGAGGGAGTCTGCCTGAGCCCCGGAGGCAGCTCGAGTCTTCCCTGCAGGCCGGTGTGAGGCGAGCTGCGCCTGATTTGTTCTTTCTTTTCCTTTTTCGTGCGTAAAAAGACAGTAGCGTGGAGCCCCGCGGGGGCGTGTTTGGGTTATTGCTGTTAATCATCGCTTTGCTTCCGTTATCGTGCCTTCAGGCCACGTGCCCGCGCGTGGATAGTTCCCGGCCCCAGCCGTGGGGGGGCGACCGACCCAGGCCATGTGTTCGTGTCGCGGTGCCCGTGGGGCACGGACTGGAGGGCTGCTCCTGTAATGGACCCAGGTCGCGAAACCTTTGAACGACTAGGACAGGAACACTCGCGAGGGCGCTCGGCTGCCCCCCTCGCGAGGCCTTGCATAAGAGAAATCGAGGCAGGAGAGTGAAAAGTCGAAGAACCACAAGCCAAAGACGGCAACAGCTTCAGCAAAACTTCGAATGAGAATGAACAAGCCAACCGCGGAAAGCAAATGAAAAAGCCGCGTCCGGCACCTAATCTAGTCTTCGATGTCTTCTCACCAGCGCGGAGCTAAGTGCTGCCACTGGGCGTGGGAGGAAGCCCCAGGACCTGAGGCCGGCGCTCCAGAGACTCCGGGGCGCGTACAGCCCCAACTCATTATTACGTGAGAGTGTCACGGGCGGCGAGCTTCACAGGCGTTGGCCTTCTTCACAGGCTCCGGGCCTTTCTTGGGGGAAGCAGGCTTCACGGGCATTTGCCCTCTTCACAGGCTCTAGGCCCTTTCCAAAACATGACAGCTTCACAGGCATTCGCCTTCTTCACAGGCTCTGGGCCTTTTCCAAAACGCGACAGCTTCACAGGCATTCACCTTCTTCACAGGCTCTGGGCCTTTTCCAAAAAGGATAATCTTCACAGGAATTCGCCTTCTTCACAGGCTCTGGGCCTTTTCCAAAAAGGATAATCTTCACAGGCTCTGGGCCTTTTCCAAAAAGGATAATCTTCACAGGCATTCGCCTTCTTCACAGGCTCTGGGCCTTTTCCAAAAAGGATAATCTTCACAGGCATTCGCCTTCTTCACAGGCTCTGGGCCTTTTCCAAAAAGGATAATCTTCACAGGCATTCGCCTTCTTCACAGGCTCTGGGCCTTTTCCAAAAAGGATAATCTTCACAGGCATTCGCCTTCTTCACAGGCTCTGGGCCTTTTCCAAAAAGGATAATCTTCATAGGCATTCGCCTTCTTCACAGGCTCTGGGCCTTTTTAGGGGTAGAACCTCCGGAGGTGCTGGATGTTCCATGCGTTCTGGACCGGCACCCCCTCCTGAGTCTCCAAGCGCGCGGAGCCGGGCCTGGAAACATGAAAAACCTTGAACGGGCCCTCCCACATGGGAGAGAGCTTGTGCAGTCCCTCCCTGGAGAGAACCCGCCTGAGCATGAGGTCTCCTACCTCGAGAGTTCTGGGGCGGATGTTGCGGCAGTGATATCGTCGTAGTGTTTGTTGGTACCTCGCCGCTCGCAGCGTGGCTTCTCGGCGACGTTCCTCCCCCAGCACGAGGTCCATCCCCCGCATGGCGTCCTGCTGCTCCTCGTCGAACGACAGGACCCGCGCAGAGCGACGTCTGACCTCGTGAGGGAGGACCGCTTTGGCTCCGTAGACCAGGAAGAACAGGGTCTGTCCAGTCGGCTTGGTCGCGGTTGTGCGGATGGACCACAACACGGACTGAAGCTCGTCGTACCAACCTCTGCCGCAGGCCTCCAGCTTCTTCTTGAACGTCCTAGTCTTGAGGCCCCTCAGGACCTCTGCGTTGGCTCGCTCGGCCTGGCCGTTGCTTCGGGGGTGCGCCACCGAAGCGTAGCATATCTGCGTTCCAAGGTTAGCACAGTATGTTTTGAAGAGGTTACTGGTGAACTGCGAACCGTTGTCTGTGATGATGCGGTTCGGCACCCCGAACCGGCTCACGATGCCCCTGATGAACTTGACCGCGGAACCCGCGGGGATGGTGCGGACGGCCTCTACTTCAGCCCACTTGGTGAACTTGTCCACGGCGACCTAGAGGTAGCGGTAGCCCCCTGGCGCCCGAGGAAACGGGCCCAGGATGTCCAGCCCCCAGACTGCGAATGGCCACGAAAGGGGTATAGTCTGCAGGCCTCCTGCCGGCTGATGGATCTGCTTGGCGTGGAACTGGCAGGCCTCACAAGCTTTCACCAGTTCGATGGCGTCATTGAGTGCGGTGGGCCAATAAAACCCACTGCAGAACGCCTTGCCGACGAGGGTCCTTGATGATGAATGATGTCCACAGTCTCCGCCGTGTATATCTTCCAGCAGTTCCTTTCCTTGCTCCCTGGAGATGCAGCGCAAGGATACATCGTTTGGTCGCTTCCGGTAGAGCTCTCCATCCTTGATGCAGTATGTTGTGGCCTGCCGTGCCACACGCTCCGCTTCCTCCTCCTTCTCCGGCAGGGTCCCTTGTGTTAAGTAACTCCGGAGCTCCGTGATCCAGCACCCCTCCTGAGGTTCCATCGTCAGGAGCAGGCGTGCTCCTGAGGCCGGGCCATAGACCGGCGCTCCTGAGGCAGGTGGCTAGGGGAGTTCCTCCCGAGGCTGAGCCGTGTTTGACAATGACGGCAGGGCTGAGGGCTTGAAGAGCCGCTCCTCGAAGACGCCAGGCTCCTGAGATAACCGCCTGGACGCCCGTTTGGCGATGTCGTCGGCCTCCTGATTGGTGCCACGGGGCACATGTTGCAACTCCAACCCCCAGAACTGCTTCTCCATCCTGCGGACCACCGCAAGGTAGGCTTCCATGTGCTCATCTTTCGGCTTGTACACCTTGTTGGAGAAATTGACAAGGAGCTGCGAATCGCCCTTGATGGTGAGGCGTTTCACCCCCAGGGTAGCTGCGGCCTTCAAGCCCGCTATTAAACCTTCATACTCCGCTTTGTTGTTGGAGACCTTTTCACCTTGCTGGAAACAGAGTTGTACAGCGTAGTAGAGCTTGTCCTGAGTGGGCGATATAAGCACTGCCCCAGCCCGAGCACCATGCCTAGAGAATGCCCCATCAAAGTACATGACCCAGCCTTCTGGCGCCTCGCTTCCCGGGGAGAGGGACCGATCCTCATCGGCCTTGAGGCCTGGTGCCTCCGTCCATTCTGCCACAAAATCTGCTAATGCTGCTCCCTTGATGACTCTGGTCGTGCTGAATTCGAGCTGAAACGCTTGCAGTTCTATGTTCCACTCAACGACCCTTCCAGCTGAGTTAGGGCTCCTGAGCACTCTCTCCAGGGGGTATGACGGGACGACCTTGATGGGGTGACCCTGAAAATAGTGTCGCAGCTTGCGCGAGGCCACCAGTAGCGCGAGGCGGAGCTTCTGAGGCATGGGGTACCGTGCCCTCGCGTCCCGCAACACCGTGCTGACGAAGTACACTGGGTGCTCAACGAGGTTGGGTGCGTCAGTGCTGGTGGCGCCCTCCGGAGACCATGGCGCCTCCTGAGGCTGGCCATCTGGGAGAGGGGCCTCTTCCACCTCCGGTGCACTCCTCTACGGCGGCTGATCCTCCTCAGCTGCGGTGGCGGTTTCTGTGGACCTTCCTTGTTCCTGTTTTGCCTTGTCCCGGGCTGCTGCTGTGGTTTTGATTCGATGCTCCTCCCTAACCGCCACCAGGGCTGCGCTGGCGGAGTAGGGTGTGGCGGCGAGGTAAAGCACTAGGGGCTCTGGAGGGCGCGGAGCCACCATGACCGGAGGGCTGGTCAGGTATCTCTTGAGATCCTGGAACGCCTTGTCGGCCTCTTCAGTCCATTCAAAGGGCCCCTTTTTCTTCATTAGCTGGAAGAAGGGCAGTGCTCACTCCCCGAACTTGGAGATGAAGCGCCCTAGCGCGGTCACGCGCCTAGTGAGCTTCTGCATTTCTCTGAGGGTCTTTGGCGGGCTCATGTCCTCGACCGCCTTGACCTTTTCCGTGTTGGCCTCGATGCCTCGGTGGGACACGAGGAAACCCAAGAGCTTGCCCGAGGGGACTTCGAACACACACTTCTCTGGGTTGAGCCGCGGGTTCACTGTGTTGAGGCTCGCGAAGGTTTCCTCCAGGTCTTGTATCAGGGTCCTGGCCTCCCGAGACTTCACCACAATGTCATCGACGTAAGCCTCAACATTCTTCCCGAGCTGCGGGCCCAAGGTGATGTGCATCAGCCGCTGAAAGGTCGCCCCTGCGTTACACAGCCCGAATGGCATGCATGTGTAGCAGTACACCCCACACGGGGTTAGGAAGGCTGTCTTTTCGATGTATTCTACCGCCATCTTGATCTGGTGATACCCAGAGAAGGCATCCAAGAAGCATAGCAGGTCGCATTCTGCGGTGGAATCGATGATCTGGTCAATGCGGGGGAGCGGGAACGGATCTTGCGGGCATGCCTTGTTGAGGTTGGTGAAGTCGACACACATGCGCTCCTTCCCTCCCTTCTTTGGCACAATGACAGGGTTGGCCAACCAATCTGGGTATCGGACCTCGCGAATGACCCTAGCGGCTTCTAGTTTGCGGGTCTCTTGGACAATGAAGGCCTGCTTTTCTATGGACTGCCGCCTTGCCTTCTGCTTCACAGGGCGCACGTTGGGGCACATTGAGGTGATGCTCGATTACGCTCCTAGGGATCCCTACCAACTGGTCAGGCTCCCAAGCGAATACCTTCTTGTTTGCGCGCAGGAACCTGACCAGGGCCTCCTCCTGCTCGGGCTCGAGGTTGGCGCCTATGGTGAAAGTGGCATTGGTGGACCCGTCCTCATCGACGGGTATCTTCTTGGTTTCTGCCTTGTCTTGGGTGAACAACTGTTTCTTCTTGGCGGGTGCAGCCCCCTTGGGCTCGGGGGTCTCCGAGTCGGCGGGCTGTGCCGACGCTGCCATCTTGAAGGCGAGCTTGAGCACTCGCAGCGCGTCTCCGGTGTCCCCGTGCACGGTGAGGGCATCTTCATGAGGTTGTACGTCGGGTGCGTCGCGGCCATGAACTGGGCCAGCACTGGGTAGCCGAGGATGGCGTTGTAGGGGAGGCCGATGGGGGCGATGTCGAAGTCGACCAGCTCCGTGCGGAAGTTGTTGTAGGTGCTGAAGGTTACTGGGAGCCGGATCTGTCCCAAGGAGCTGGATGATCTGCCCCCAACGCCTGAGAAGGGCCGCTGGGTTGCAGCCGTTCCAGGGGTATGCAGAGGAGGTTGAAGGCCTCAACCGAGAGCACGCTGAGGCCCGCACCACCATCGATGAGAGTTCTGGTGACGGCCACCTGGCAGATGGTGGGGGTGCACAGCATGGGGAGCGCACCCGAGCAGGCCGAGTTGGAGGGGTGGTCCTCCGAGCTGAAGGTCAGGCCGGCCTTGGGCGCCGCCCGGTCTGGGAGAGCCCCTGCCGCGTGCAAGCGGCGCTGACCCGGCGGATGAACGGCTTGACGTGGTGACTTGTAGGCGGCGCCTGCGAGCCGCCCAGGAGGGCCGTGACGACCGGGGGTGTTGGTGTAGCCTGGTAGGTGGGGAAGAGGCTGCGAAGCTCTTCCCAAGAGGCCACAAAGGCTGCCGGCAGGTGGAGCAGCCATGCGAGCGGAGCGCCGGTGAGGGCCATGGGGAGCCAGTTGGCCATGACCCTATTGTCATCTCTAGCTTTGAGGATGGCCTCCTCGTACGCCAGCAAGAAGGCCAGCGGATCAGTCGCGCCACTGTAGCGTGGCGGCGTCGTTGGCTTGAACTTGTCCGGCCACCGTACCCGTTGCAGGGCTGGGGCCAGGGCTCGGAGCCCCCTGGCCCCCGTGCTGGCGTCGGCGGCCGGAGCGAGCGGCGCGCTACTCATCACAAGGCAGGTCGTGGCGGTGGCGGAAGGGAAAACTCCGGTGCACCCCTACCTGGCGCGCCAAATGTCGGATTTCGGGTTCCGGCAGACCCTTGAGGTTCGAACACTTGGGTGCGCGCGGAGATTTCGCCTTCTACCTACCTGCACCCCTCCGCCTCGCTAAGATCTAAGCTATGGGAAGAACAGCACAAGAGACATAGGGTTTATACTGGTTCGGACCACCGTTGTGGTGTAATACCCTACTCCAGTGTGTGGTGTAGTGGATTGCCTCTTGGGCTGATGATGATGAGCAATACAAGGAAGAACAGCCTCGCGAGGGTCTGTTCTTGGCTGAGGGGATGAACTGCTAGGAGGAGTTCAGTCACCCTTCTCTCTCTCTCTCTCTCTCTTCTCGATTCTCTCTTTGATCTCCATCCCTCTACCCTGTGGGTGGCTAGTCCTATTTATAGGCAAAGGCCCTGGGCCTCTTCCCAAATATTGAGCGGGAAGGGCGCCAACAATTGGCCATTTTGAAGGGGAACATCTGGTACACTTATCCTGACTAAAGTTGGTCCTCGCCTGCCAAAGGCTCTGGCGGTGACGCTGGCTTGGGCTCCACAATGACTTCCTCCCTGCCGTTGGGCTGGTCTTGGTCTCGTTGCACCGAAACGGGTGCCTTTGCTTGATGCTCTCGCCTGCGCCCTTTGCACCAAAGAGGAAAGGAGGACACTGCGCGGGCTGGCGCCCGCCTGGCACCCTTGGTCGTCATGGCTTGCGTCACGGGCACCTCGTGAGGTACCCCGCCTTGATCTCTCCGCCTCCTCGCGAGCCAGCCTGATGAGGACGTGCCTGAGGAAGCTCCGTGTCGTCCGCCCCGCGAGGCTTGACCCCTCGCGAGGGTCTTGGGTCTGTGTTGATGAAGATGGGCCGTGCTGGGCCCCTCCTCGAGCCACGCCGCAGGCCGCAGGCAGGTAAGTCTGGGGACCCCCGTTCCCAGAACACCGACAACTATAGACTTGCAAGATAGGATCAAGAACTCTCATATATTGATGAAACCATAATAGGTTCAGATCTGAAATCATGGCACTCGGGCCCTAGTGACAAGCATTAAGCATAGCAAAGTCATATAAACATCAATCTCAGAACATAGTGGATACTAGGGATCAAACCCTAAGAAAACTAACTCGATTACATGGTAAATCTCATCCAACCCATCACCGTCCAGCAAGCCTACGATGGAATTACTCACACACGGCGGCGAGCATCATGAAATTGGTGATGGAGGAAGGTTGACAATGATGATGGCGACAAATTCCCCTCTCCGGAGCCCCGAACGGACTCCAGATCAGCCCTCCCGAGAGAGTTTAGGGCTTGGTGGCGGCTCCGTATCGTAAAACGCGATGATTCCTTCTCTCTAATTTTTCTCTCCCCGAAAGTGAATATATGGAGTCAAGATCGAGGTCGGTGGAGCATCAGGGGTCGCGCCCAAGGGGGTAGGGCGCGCCCCCCACCCTCGTGGACAGGGCATGGGCCCCCTAACGTGGATCTTTCCTCCCGTATTTTTTATATATTCCAAAATAATTCTCCATTGATTTTCAGGTCATTCCGAGAACTTTTATTTCTGCACAAAAATAACACCATGGCAATTCTGCTGAAAACAGCATCGGTCCGGGTTAGTTCCATTCAAATCATACAGGTTAGAGTCCAAAACAAGGGCAAAAGTTTTTTGAAAAGTAGATACGACGGAGACGTATCAATACGTCCAAAGACTATTTTGGAGTTTGGAAGGAGGAACCCGCCTTGCAATGTAGAAGACAGGCCTACGCGCGGGATACCTTGTCATTGAAGCCAGGTTCAGGGGCCACTGAGGGATTCCTGGACTAAGGGGTCCTCGGGTGTCCGGCTTGTTAGCCATGGGCCGGACTGATGGGCTGTGAAGGTACGAAGACCGAAGACTGCACCCGTGTCCGAGTGGGACTCTCCTTGGCGTGGAAGGCAAGTTTGGCGACTAAATATGTAGATTCCTTTCTTTGTAACCGATTTGGTGTCACCCTAGATCCTCCCGGTGTCTATATAAACCGGAGGACTTAGTCCGGAGGACATACATTATCATAGCCATACAAGCTAGACCTCTAGGGTTCAGCCATTACGATCTCGTGGTAGATCAACTCTTGTAATACTCATATTCATCAAGATCAATCAAGCAGGACATAGGGTATTACCTCCATAGAGAGGGCCCGAACCTGGGTAAAACATTGTGTCCCCTGTCTCCTGTTACCATCGACCTTAGACGCATAGTTCAGGACCCCCTACCCGAGATCCGCCGTTTTTGACACCAGCAGTTATATTCAGACACCAGAATGGTTCCAAAGTGTTTCGGGTATTTTCTGGAGTGCCGAGAGGTTACTGGAACCCCCCGGGGAAGTAGTGGGCCTTAATGGGCTTTAGGGGAAAGGAGAGAAGGGCATCAAGGGGTGGCCCCCCCTCATGGTTGGTCCGAATTGGACTAGGAGGGGGCGGCGCCCCCCCTCTTTCCTTCTCCCCTCTTCCTCCTTCCCTCCTTCTCCTAGTTCGAATAGGAAAGGGGGGGGGCGAATCCTACTTGGACCGGGAGTCCAAGTAGAACTCCCCCCCTTTGGCGCGACCCCCCTTGGGCCGGCCTCCTCTTCCCCTCCTTTATATACGTGGGAGGGGGCACCCCAAAGGACACCAGTTCTTCTCTTAGCCATGTGCGGTGGCCACCTCCACAGTTACACACCTTGGTCATATCATCGTAGTGCTTAGGTGAAGCCCTGCGCCGGTAACTTCATCATCACCGTCAACATGTCGTCGTGCTGACGAAACTCTCGCTCATCCTCAAATGGATCAAGAACTCGAGGGACGTCATCGTGTTGAACGTGTGCTGAACACGGAGGTGCCATACATTCGGTGCTAGGATCGGTTGGTGAAGGAAATATGCCCTAGAGGCAATAATAAAGTTATTATTTATTTCCTTATATCATGATAAATGTTTATTATTCATGCTAGAATTCTATTAACCGGAAACATAATACATGTGTGAATACATAAACAAACAGAGTGTCACTAGTATGCCTCTACTTAACTAGCTCGTTGATCAAAGATGGTTATGTTTCCTAACCATAGACATGAGTTGTCATTTGGTTAACGGGATCACATCATTAGGAGAATGATGTGGTTGACTTGACCCATTCCGTTAGCATAGAACTTGATCGTTTAGTTTGTTGCTATTGCTTTCTTCATGACTTATACATGTTCCTATGACTATGAGATTATGCAACTCCCGTTTACCGGAGGAACACTTTGTGTGCCACCAAACGTCACAACGTAACTGGGTGATTATAAAGGTGCTCTACAGGTGTCTCCAAAGGTACTTGTTGGTGTCGGCGTTCTGGGAACGGGGGTCCCCAGACTTGCATGCCTGCGGCCTGCGGCGTGGCTCAAATGGGGGCCCAGTGCGGCCCATCTTCATCAACACAAGACTCAAGACCCTCGCGAGGGGCCAAGCCTCGCGAGGCGGACGACACGGAGCTTCCTCAGGCACGGCCTCGTCAGGCTGGCTCACGAGGAGGCGGAGAGATCAAGGCAGGGTACCTCGCGAGGTGCCCATGACGCAAGCCATGATGACTTAGGGCGCCAGGCGCGCGCCAGCGCGCGCAGCGTCCTTCTTTCCTCTTTGGTGCAAAGGGGGCAAGCGCAGCCACGGAGTACCGAGACATCAGGCAAAGGTTGCCATTTCGGTGCAACGAGACCAAGACCAGGAGGACTACGAGACGGAGGTCACCATGGAGCCCAGCACGGCGTCACCACAGAGCCTTTGGCAGGCGGAGACCAACTTTAGTCAGGATAAGTGTACTTGCTGTCCCCCTTCAAATTAGCCCGCCATTGTTGGCTCCCTTCCCGCTCAATATTTGGGAAGAGGACCAGGGCCTCTATAAATAGGACCAGCCACCCACATAGCAAGGAGGCCGGACGGTCGACAAGTGAGAGGATAGAAATCAGAGAGAGAGAGAGACAAGGGTGACTGAACTCCTCCTAGCAGTTCATCGCCCAGCCAAGAACAGACCCTCGCGAGGCTGTTCTTCCTTGTAGTGTTCATCCTCATCAGCCCCAAGAGGCAATCCACCAACCACACACTGGAGTAGGGTATTACACCACAACGGTGGCCCGGGTATTACACCACAACGGTGGCCCGAACCAGTATAAATCTTGTGTCCCTTGTGCAGTTCTTTTAGTAGTTTAGATCCTTGCGAGACGGGGAGGTAGAAGGCGTGATCTCCGCGCGCACCCCAGTGTTCGAACCTTAAGGGTCTGCCGGAACCCGACGAATCCGACATTTGGCGCGCCAGGTAGGGGTGCACCGGAATTCGTCTTCCACCGCATCCTGTCGACCGTCGGCTGCTCGCGACGCCACCCCCAGCATCGGTCGCGCAGGGCGCTGCGGGCCGCGGCAGCACGGGACAGACTCGGCAAACTCTACGCGCCCGCACGCACGGCGGACACAAGGGCCCCAATCACCCAGACCATGACACGCTACACTCCCGCCGGAAAAAAAAGCAGGCAGAAACTCGAGGGCGCGCTACGGTGCCTCGAGAGCTGCTCTGGCGGTAGCTGCCTAAGGCGGCGCGAGTGCTTGCGGATGCGAGTGGGTCTGAGCTCGGGCCTCGCCGCATTGGGGGCTCACCTTCTCAACACGCTCCATCCAACCCAGGGCGACCGGCGCGGGCTCCGCACGCAGGATCAAGGTCTCTCCGACGCACGAGTCTCTCGCAGACCGGTTCGGCGCGCCCCCTGCTCACCGGCTGCGAGCGAAGACGACGCGACCCACGACCGAGGGCGTCGCTGCCACCTTACGGCCGCGCTGCCACCCCACGGTGGGCCGCAGTAGGCATGACAGGTGTGGCATGCGGGGCATCACGGCGTGGCACTCGGGATGACAGCCGACGGAGGAATACGTGCCCCTCATGATGGACCAAGGACACCCTCACGAGAACGGACAAGGCTCGCTCCTCGGCCCAAGCTGGGGGGACGAGGCAATGGAAGCTGAGCCTTTCCAGGAGCCCCGGGACGGACCCGCTGGCCACGCTGGAGGCAACGATTATCGGGCACCGCTAACTTCTTCAGCAGGTATACGCTAACCATGGATCGCAGGAGGTGCAGGTAACCATGGATCACAGGAGGTGCAGGTCGCCGCGGCAAGCGGCTGCCCCGCTCCCACAGTCTCCTACCCCTCGGGAGGAGGGCGCAGGGGGCTGCAGGAGAGGGGCCGGAATACGACATCACCACCACGGCGTTCGGAGCAAGGCGTTCTTAGGAGGTAGGCCCTCTGCTGGGGAGGTGCCTCAGGGCCTGCCCCTGGCAGAGAACCCGTGGTCGTCGGGGGAACCGCTGGCGACCGCTCTACCCCATCGGGCGGCGTCCTGGGTTCCGGTCGTTGCTGATGGCACTAGAGTGTGGCGCAAGGCGGGGCCCTCGTCTGGCGATATGAAGCAAGGCCAGTACCTATGAAGAAGGCCCAGTGCCTGTGAAGCTCGCCGCCCCGTGACACTCTCACGTAATAATGAGTCAGGCTGTACACGCCCCGGAGTCTCAGGGGTGCCGGCCTCAGGCCCTGGGGCTCCCTCCCACGCCCAGTGGACAGCACTTAGCTCCACGCTGGTGAGAAGACGTCCAAGACTAGATTAGGTGCCGGACGCGGCCTTTTGTCTGCTTTTCGTTGCCTTTTCCTTTGGTTGTATCTTTTCCCCCGCTGGATTTAAGTTGAATTTGGATTTGAGCTTTGCGTGTGTTCGGGGAAGGGGTGCTTGTTCTCGCTCGAGCCATTTCTTGCGTTCTGGTTACCGCTTCGCCACAGCTGCCTCCCCTCGCGAGCCCCTCGCGAGTCCGGTCAGGCCTGGCTCGTGCGCAAGCCAAGTTGCTACTGTTGCTCCCTCTCGGGAGGATCTTCGGGTGCCTGCAGAGGTTGCCCCGTTCTAGAAAAGGCCCAGAGCCTGTGAAGCAAGGCGAGTGCCTGTGAAGCTCTCGCGTTCTAGAAAAGGCCCAGAGCCTGTGAAGCAAGGCGAGTGCCTGTGAAGCTCTCGCGTTCTAGAAAAGGCCCAGAGCCCGTGAAGCAGGGCGAGTGCCTGTGAAGCTCTCGCGTTCTAGAAAAGGCCCAGAGCCTGTGAAGCAAGGCGAGTGCCTGTGAAGCTCTCGCGTTCTAGAAAAGGCCCAGAGCCTGTGAAGAAGGCGAATGCATGTGAAGTCATTGCGCTCAGGAAAAGGCCCGGAGCCTGTGAAGAAGGCGAACGCCTGTGAAGCCGTCCCGCTCGGGAGAAGGCCCAGAGCCTGTGAAGAAGGCCAACGCCTGTGAAGTTTCTCATCAAGCAACGATCTCACGTCCTGAGGACCCAACCAGAGAGCGCCCAAGGCGTCGCGCCTTCCTGCAGGCCGCCTCGGAGCCAGCATGGAGCAAAGGTAAACCAGCCCACCGTCAGGCACGCGCGCAATTTGACTACTACTGATATGATGGACACAAGTTTTTACATGAGGGGCTTCCCCTCCCAAAATGCTCTCACAAGCCATCAGATCAAACGCCTGAGTTCTATTCATGTAGGGTGAAAAAGACAGGAGCGATACACACTCAGTCGGATCAATCCCCCAATGCGTCCCTGGAAGCACCTCCCGAGCCTTCGCTGGGGTCGCCGAGCTCGCCATCGTCGTCTGCGTCGCCGCCAGCGGCGTCAGGGCCGCTCGCCGCGCCGCCCTCGTCAGCACCCACGATCACGTCATCGTCGTCCGAAGTGAAGGCCCTGACAAGGGCGTCCACGTTGTCTTCCACCCAGCGCGCCAGGTCACCTCGGACGGCCTGGGAGACTGGGGCGATGACAGCGTCAAAATTGAAGCAGGGATCCATGTTCTGGAGATGGCTGAAGACACGGGAAAAGGCGCGCCTGAGCAGAGCGCGGCTCCTCTCCTCCACCAACCTGTCGGCCCTGACCGACCGTGCCTCCAGCTGCGTCACCACAACGGTGAAGAACTGCAGGTTGCCGGCATAGTTGATCGTGTGCGGCTCGCCGACGGCTGCCTAACAGATATTGCCCAAGGCAACGTTAGCCCTCTCCCTGAGCGAGGTTAGCATGGGGCCGTGCGCGTGCTCCAGGACTCGCCGCTGGCATATTTCATCGGCATTCTGATGGTCAACGGCCTCAGCCTCTTCCATCCGCTGGCGAAGACGGAGCACCTCGGCCTGGGAGGCGGCCAACTCCTTTTGCGCTGCCTCAAGGGCGGCCCGGGAGGCGTCGACCCGCCGCGTCGCCTCATCCCGTTGGGCCCTCAGGGCTGCGGTCCTGCCCTCGGCTTCGACCCGGATCATCCCCAGCTTCCCCTCGAACTCACGCTCGAGGCCTTGGCGCGCTGTCGCCGCCCGACGACAAGCCTCCTCCAGGACACGCGCCTCCTGCCTAGTGACATCGTCTTCCACCTGCGTCACTAGGCGCTCCCTCGTCTCCAGCTGCTCGTATTCACGAGTGCATTCGGCGGCTTCCAGCGTCAACACTTCCTCGCGCCTATGGAGCCCGACTGGGTCGCCGGAGGCCACCCGCATCGACGCAAGGGCCAGCTCGCGCAGCTCCACTTGCTCCTCCAGTGAGTGGCACCGGGTCAGGAGCTTGCGAGCCCGCTCCTCCGCCGCCTCTCGCCGCTGGTCAGCTCTCTGGGCCTCCTCAGTGGCCTGGGATCGGGCCACTTGAGAGGCCTCCAGCGACGCCTTCGCCTCTTCATCGTCAAGGTCACGCTGACGAAGCGCGAGGGCGATGGCGGCCTCCAGCTCGCGCCTTCCTGCGGCCAGGCGCAGGCCCTCGGCCTCCAGGCGAGGGTCTTCGTCAGCAAGCTCCTCCCCAAGCAGGTCCACCATGTCGGCAGCTCGTCGAAGGAACCCTTGGCGGCAAGCGCGGCGCTCCCGGGCGCGCTCAAGCACGTCTTCCACGCCATCATCCGCCCCAAGCAAGCGCCGGGGGCCGCAAATCATTGTTCCTCCTCCGGGCAGGGGGCTGGGGGCTGGCGCCCTCGCGACGGCCGGGCGTGCCGCATCAGAAGCCCGGCCTAGGACCAGCCCATCTCCAGATGAGGGGCGCAGGAGGCGCCTCAACCAGTCGCACCCCGCGACCAGACGAGAGGCCCATGGCAGGCTGGCTATGCCAAGAGAGGGCCCGCGGAAGGAGATCGCGGGGATAGAAGGGCCGTCGTGCGTTACATGACGGTCCACCTCGTCGTTCACCCTCACCACAAGGGCATAGCTGCTCGGAGCATTTGAGGATGGTAGAGAGGGCGAAGCCAAAGGATGCGGCACCTCTGCTACTTCCGCGAGCTCGGCCGGAAGGGGCCTGCAGAGCAAGGATCAGTGAAAGCAACAAGGGGATCAGGAGCCAGAGAGGAAGAAGACTTACTCGTCAGTAGCGAAATACTTCCGGCGCTTCAGCAAGCGGCAAGGGAAGTCATCACCCAGGGCCTCCCTTTTTCTCCGGAGGGCCTCAAAGTCCACACGGAAGCGGCCCAGGAGAGGTGCACAGGAATCAGCCTGCGAGGAGGACGGAGCACCAAGGCGACCTGCGTCAAGGACGCATGCCTGACGTGCACAGTCAGTTGCCTCGCCGGAAGACACGGCCGGGGGCTCAGGAGCCTCGGCCCTAAGCGTCGGGAGCGGCCGCACCTCACCCGCAGCCTCGGTAGCACGGGCCTCTGGAGCTGCCCCATCAAGAGCACCGCCAGGTGCGATCACCTCGTCAGTAGCCCTCTCGACCCCCACTGTCTCCTGCCTCCCTGCTCCACCTCTCGAGGAGGATTCACCTGGACCAACCGGAAGGGCAGTCACCGCCACAGGGTTCCCGCGAGGCCCTTGGAGGCCGACAGGATGTAGCCCCCACTCGTCAAAGGGGGGCATCTGCCTCACGAAGTCATCCCTGTTCTGGCAGAGGTACAGCAGAGCTCCTCCCCGCTGGATACTGCCGGGGTTGGGGTCGCCAGTCAGGACCAAGAGCACCATCCTTAGCGCCGCGGGCGTCAAGTCTTCTTTCTGAAGCCTCATGTGGTCACCATGCCCGCTGAAGGCCCACATTCGACGAGAATGGCGCTGAAGAGGGGCAATGCGGCGCAGCAGGAACTCCTTCACCACCTTGGGCGCTGTCATGTTGAGCGATCTCAAGAACGTGAAGCGGCGCCAGACGAAGGCGAGTCGGGGGCTCTTAAGTGTCTCCTGGCCCCAGCCTGAATTAGGTACAGCAGGTGAAGTTGGCTTCGCCAGCCGGGGGCTGGGCACCCTGACATCGACGTACAACCACTGCTCGCGGAACCCGGCTGGAGGCGGAGGGAGCTTGAAGTCAATACCTGAGGCCACGGTCTCAGGCGCGGCGATGAAGCTCATGCACGCCGAGCATTGAGTGGGGTCGGCAAGGCGCAAAGAGAAGAAATGGTGCAGCAAGGCAACAGAAGGAAGGATGCCCATCAGCGCCTCGCAGACAAAAGCAAAGACCGAGAGGAGGGCAATGGATTCAGGACCCAGATGCATCATGTGGATCTAGTAATGGGAGAGGACGGCGTTGAAGAAATCGGAGAAGGGGGGAATAGTGCCGCCCACGTCCCATCGACCGCCACGCGGCGCCCAAGGCCGCAGGCTGTTGGGGCCCGGGTGCTTCGCCCTCACCCTTTTGCCTCTCGGCACGGCCGAGTCTAGGCGCGCCTTGGGCCCAAGGGCTACTGTCGGCGTTCTGGGAACGGGGATCCCCAGACTTGCCTGCCTGCGGCCTGTGGCATGGCTCAAATGGGGGCCCAGTGCGGCCCATCTTCATCAACACAAGACTCAAGACTCTTGCGAGGGGCCAAGCCTCGCGAGGCAGACGACACGGAGCTTCCTCAGGCACGGCCTCGTCAGGCTGGCTTGCGAGGAGGCGGAGAGATCAAGGCCGGGTACCTCGCGAGGTGCCCATGACGCAAGCCATGACGACTCAGGGCGACAGGCGCGCGCCAGCACGCGCAGCGTCCTTCTTTCCTCTTTGGTGCAAAGGGGGCAAGCGCAGCCGCAGAGTACCGAGGCATCAGGCAAAGGTTGCCATTTCGGTGCAACGAGACCAAGACCAGGAGGACTACGAGACGGAGGTCACCATGGAGCCCAGCACGGCGTCACCACAGAGCCTTTGGCAGGCAGAGACCAACTTTAGTCAGGATAAGTGTACTTGCTGTCCCCCTTCAAATTAGCCCGCCATTGTTGGCTCCCTTCCCACTCAATATTTGGGAAGAGGACCAGGGCCTCTATAAATAGGACCAGCCACCCACATAGCAAGGAGGCCGGACGGTCGACAAGTGAGAGGATAGAAATCAGAGAAAGAGAGAGAGAGGCAAGGGTGACTGAACTCCTCCTAGCAGTTCATCGCCCCAGCCAAGAACAGACCCTCGCGAGGCTGTTCTTCCTTGTAGTGTTCATCCTCATCAGCCCCAAGAGGCAATCCACCAACCACACACTAGAGTAGGGTATTACACCACAACGGTGGCCCGAACCAGTATAAATCTTGTGTCCCTTGTGCAGTTCTCTTAGTAGTTTAGATCCTTGCGAGACGGGGAGGTAGAAGCCGTGATTTCCGCGCGCACCCCAGTGTTCGAACCTTAAGGGTCTGCCGGAACCCGTGATCCGACAGTTGGGTTGGCGTATTTCGAGATTAGGATTTGTCACTCTGATTATCGGAGAGGTATCTCTGGGCCCACTCAGTAATGCACATCACTATAAGCCTTGCAAGCATTGCAACTAATGAGTTGGTTGTGGGATGATGTATTACGGAACGAGTAAAGAGACTTGCCGGTAACAAGATTGAACTAGGTATTGAGATACCGACGATCGAATCTTGGGCAAGTAACATACCGATGACAAAGGGAACAACGTATGTTCTTATGCGGTCTGAGCGATAAAGATCTTCGTAGAATATGTAGGAGCCAATATGGGCATCCAGGTCCCGCTATTGGTTATTGACCAGAGAGGTGTCTCGGTCATGTCTACATAGTTCTCGAACCCGTAGGGTCCGCACGCTTAACATTCGTTGACGATATAGTACTATGAGTTATGTATGTTGGTGACGAATGTTGTTCGGAGTTTTGGATGAGATCACAGACATGACGAGGAACTCCGGAATGGTCCGGAAGTAAAGATTGATATGTGGATAGTAGTGTTTAATCTCCGGAAGGGTTCCGGAATTCACCGGAAGGGGTTCCGGATGTTTCCCGAAATGTTTGGGCATGAGAACACTTTATCTGGGCCAAAGGGGAAAGCCCACGAGGCTTTTTAAAAGTGCAAAAAGGAAGTTTTGTGGAGACCAGAGAGGCTAGACGCCAGGAACCCTGGCGTCTAGGGGGTAGACGCCGGGAATCCTGGCGTCTAGCCCTGGAGTCCGAGAAGGACTCTTGCCTTTCGGGTGAAACCGACTTTGAGGAGGCTTTTACTCCAAGTTTCGACCCTAGGGCTGAACATATAAATAGAGGGGTAGGGCTAGCACCAAAGACACATCAAGAAACACCAAGCCGTGTGCCGGCAACCCCGTCCCCTCTAGTTTATCCTTCGTCATTGTTTTCGTAGTGCTTAGGCGAAGCCCTGCGGAGATTGTTCTTCACCAACACCGTCACCACGTCGTCGTGGTGCCGGAACTCGTCTACTACTTGCCCCTCTTGCTGGATCGAGAAGGTGAGGACGTCACCGAGCCGAACGTGTCCAGAACTCGGAGGTGTCGTGCTTTCGGTACTTGGATCGGTCGGGCGTGAAGACATACGACTACATCAACCGTGTTGATATAACGCTTCCGCGAATGGTCTACGAGGGTACATAGACAACACTCTCCCCTCTCGTTGCTATGCATCACCATGATCTTGCATGTGCGTAGGAATTTTTTTGAAATTACTACGTTCCCCAACAGTGGCATCCGAGCCTAGGTTTTATGTGTTGATGTTATATGCACGAGTAGAACACAAGTGAGTTGTGGGTGATATAAGTCATACTGCTTACCAGCATGTCATAGTTTGGTTCGGTGGTATTGTTGGATGAAGCTTCCCGGACCGACAATACGTGTACGCTTACGCGAGACTGGTTCTACCGACGTGCTTTGCACATAGGTAGCTGGCGGGTGTCAGTTTCTCCAACTTTAGTTGAACCGAGTGTGGCTACGCCCGGTCCTTGCGAAGGTTAAAACAGCACCAACTTGACAAACTATCATTGTGGTTTTGATGCATAGGTAAGAACGGTTCTTGCTAAGCCCGTAGCAGCCACGTAAAACTTGCAACAACAAAGTAGAGGACGTCTAACTTGTTTTTGTAGGGCATGTTGTGATGTGATATGGTCAAGACATGATGCTAAATTTTATTGTATGAGATGATCATGTTTTTTAACCGAGTTATCAGCAACTGGCAGGAGCCATATGGTTGTCGCTTTATTGTATGCAATGCAATCTTCCTGTAATGCTTTACTTTATCACTAAGCGGTAGCGATAGTCATGGAAGCATAAGATTGGTGAGACAACAACGATGCTACGATGGAGATCAAGGTGTTGCGCCGGTGATGATGGTGATCATGAAGGTGCTTCGGAGATGGAGATCACAAGCACAAGATGATGATGGCCATATCATATCACTTATATTGATTGCATGTGATGTTTATCTTTTATGCATCTTATCTTGCTTTGATTGACGGTAGCATTATAAGATGATCTCTCACTAAATTTCAAGATAAAAGTGTTCTCCCTGAGTATGCACCATTGCCAAAGTTCGTCGTGCCTAGACACCACGTGATGATCGGGTGTGATAAGATCTACGTCCATCTACAACGGGTGCAAGCCAGTTTTTGCACATGCAGAATACTCAGGTTAAACTTGACGAGCCTAGCATATGCAGATATGGCCTCGGAACACTGAGACCGAAAGGTCGAGCGTGAATCATATAGTAGATATGATCAACATATTGATGTTCAACATTGAAAGCTACTCCATTTCACGTGATGATCGGTTATGGTTTAGTTGATTTGGATCACGTGATCACTTAGAAGATTAGAGGGATGTCTTTCTAAGTGGGAGTTCTTAAGTAATATGATTAATTGAACTTTAATTTATCATGAACTTAGTCCTGATAGTATTAGCATATCTATGTTGTAGATCAATAGCTCGCATTTAGCTCCCCTGTTTTATTTTTGATATGTACCTAGATAAAATGTAGTTGAAAGATGTTAGTAGCAATGATGCGGATTGGATCTGTGATCTGAGAATTATCCTCATTGCTGCACAGAAGAATTATGTCCTTAATGCACCGCTAGGTGACAGACCTACTGCAGGAGCAGATGCAGACGTTATGAACGTTTGTCTAGCTCAATATGATGACTACTTGATAGTTTAGTGCACCATGCTTAAACGGCTTAGAATCGGGACTTCAAAGACGTTTTGAACATCATGGATCATATGGATGTTCCAAGAGTTGAAGTTAATATTTCAAGAAAATACCCGAGTTGAGAGATATGAAGTCTCCAACAAGTTCTATAGCTAAAAGATGGAGGAGAATAGCTCAAGCAGTGAGCATGTGTTCAGATTGTCTGGGTACTACAATCGCTTGAACCAAGTGGGAGTTAATCTTCCAGATAAAATAGTGATTGACAGAATTCTCTAGTCACCATCACCAAGTTAGTAGAACTCCGTGATGAACTATAGTATGCAAGGGATGATGAAAACGATTCCCGAGCTTTTCATGATGATGAAATCGATGAAGGTAGAAATCAATAAAGAGCATCAAGTGTTGATGATTAACAAGACCACTAGTTTCAAGAAAAGGGCAAAGGGAAAGAAAAGGGAACTTCAAGAAGAACGGCAAGCAAGTTGCCGCTCAAGTGAAGAAGCCCAAGTCTGGTCCTAAGCCTGAGACTAAGTGCTTCTACTGCAAAGGGACTGGTCACTGGAAGCGGAACTGCCCCAAGTATTTGGCGGATAAGAAGGATGGCAAAGTGAACAAAGGTATATTTGATATACAGATTATTGATGTGTATTTTACTAGTGTTCGTAGCAACCCCTCGGTATTTGATACTGGTTCAGTTGCTAAGAGTAGTAACTCGAAACGGGAGTTGCAGAATGAACAGAGACTAGTTAAGGGTGAAGTGACGATGTGTGTTGGAAGTGGTTCCAAGATTGATATGATCATCATCGCACACTCCCTATACTTTCGGGATTAGTGTTGAACCTAAATAAGTGTTATTTGGTGTTTGCGTTGAGCATGAATATGATTTGATCATGTTTATTGCAATACGGTTATTCATTTAAGTAAGAGAATAAATTGTTGTTCTGTTTACATGAATAAAACCTTCTATGGTCTGTCGGTGTACAAAAAGAGGGGTACACTTTTTGTACCCCTATAACTGTGCACGGGCAGTCTGAGCCACGGGCACCACCACACCAAGCAAGGCAAGGGAGGTGAGACAGGGTAAGAACGAAGCTCAAGAGAACTAGAACGACGCCAATGTTGGGGAACGTAGCAGAAATTCAAAATTTTCTACGCATCACCAAGATCAATCTATGAGTAATCTAGCAACGAGGGAAGGAAGTGCATCTACATACCCTTGTAGATCACTAAGCGGAAGCGTTCAAGTGAACAGGGTTGATGGAGTCGTACTCGCCGTGATCCAAAACACCGATGATCCTAGTGCCGAACGGACGGCACCTCCGTGTTCAACACACGTACAGCCCGGTGACGTCTCCTACGCCTTGCTCCAGCAAGGGGAGAAGGAGAGGTTGGGGAAGACTCCATCCAGCAGCAGCACGAACTCCAGCAGGGCTTCGCCAAGCACTACGAGAGACGAGGAGGAAGAGAGGTAGGGCTGCGCCAAGAGGGAGAGGATCTCGTGTGTGTTGCAGCCTCCAATACCTCAAGTATATATAGGGGAAGGGGAGGGGTTGTGCCCCCACCTAGGGTTCCCTCCCTAGGGGTGGCGGTAGCCCCCAGATCCCATTTGGGTGGCGGCCACAAGGGGGAGAGGGGGAGGCACACCTGGGGTGGGCCTTAGGGCCCATCTGCCCTAGGGTTTGCCCCCTTCCCCTCTTGGAGGCGCCTTGGGCCTTGGTGGGAGGCGCCCCAGCCCACCTAGGGGCTGGTACCTTCCCACTATTGGCCCATTTAGGCCTCCGGGGCTTGTGGCCCCACCTGGTGGACCCCCGGACCCCTCCGATGGTCCCGGTACACTACCGGTGATGCCCGGAACACTTCCGGTGGCCAAAACCATACTTCCTATATATCAATCTTTACCTCCGGACCATTCCGGAACTCCTCGTGACGTCTGGGATATCATCCGGGACTCCGAACAACATTCGGTAACCGCATACATACTTTCCCTATAACCCTAGCGTCATCGAACCTTAAGTGTGTAGACCCTACGGGTTCGGGAGACATGCAGACATGACCGAGATGACTCTCCGGTCAATAACCAACAGCAGGATCTGGATACCCATGCTGGCTCCCACATGCTCCATGATGATCTCATCGGATGAACCACGATGTCAAGGACTTAATCAATCTCGTATACAATTCCCTTTGTCTAGCGGTACGATACTTGCCCGAGATTCGATCATCGGTATCCCGATACCTTGTTCAATCTCGTTACTGGCAAGTCTCTTTTACTCGTTCCGTAACACATCATCCCGTGATCAACTCCTTGATCACATTGTGCACATTATGATGATGTCCTACCGAGTGGGCCCAGAGATACCTCTCCATTTACACGGAGTGACAAATCCCAGTCTCGATTCGTGCCAACCCAACAGACACTTTTGGAGATACTTGTAGTGTACCTTTATAGCCACCCAGTTACGTTGTGAGGTTTGGCACACCCAAAGCACTCCTACGATATCCGGGAGTTGCACAATCTCATGGTCTAAGGAAATGATACTTGACATTAGAAAAGCTTTAGCATACGAACTACATGATCTTGTGCTAGGCTTAGGATTGGGTCTTGTCCATCACATCATTCTCCTAATGATGTGATCCCGTTATCAACGACATCCAATGTCCATGGTCAGGAAACCGTAACCATCAATTGATCAACGTGCTAGTCAACTAGAGGCTTACTAGGGACATGGTGTTGTCTATGTATCCACACATGTATCTGAGTTTCCTATCAATACAATTCTAGCATGGATAATAAACGATTATCATGAACAAGGAAATATGATAATAACTAATTTATTATTGCCTCTAGGGCATATTTCCAACAGTCTCCCACTTGCACTAGAGTCAATAATCTAGTTCACATCGATATGTGATTAACACTCAAGGTCACATCCCGATGTGACTAACACCAAAGCGTTCTGGGTATGATCATGTTATGCTTGTGAGAGAGGTTTCAGTCAACGGGTCTGCAACATTCAGATCCGTATGTACTTCGCAAATTTCTATGTCATCTTGTAGATGCAACTACTACGCTACATTTGGAGCCATTTCAAATAACTGTTCTACTTGGAGCTATTCTAAATTGTTGCTCCATTATACGTATCCGGTATCTCTTCTCAGAGTTATCCGGATAGGTGTTAAGATTGCATCGACGTAACTCTTTACGTCGAACTATTTATCACCTCCATAACCGAGAAACGTATCCTTATTCCTCTAAGGATAATTTAGACCGCTATCTGGTGATCTACTCCTAGATTACCTTTGTACCCTCTTGCCAGATATGTGGCAAGGCACACGTCAGGTGCGGTACTCAGCATGGCATATCGTATAGAGCCTATGACAAAAGCATAGGGGACGACCTTCATCCTTCCTCTTTCTTCTGTCGTGGTCGATCTTTAAGTCTTAACTTCATACCTTACAACTCAGGCAAGAACTCCTTCTTTGACTGATCCATCTTGAACACCTTCAAGATCATGTCAAGGTATGTGCTCATTTGAAAGTACCATTAAGCGTTTTGATCTATCCTTATAGATCTTGATGCTCAATGTTCAAGTAGCTTAATCCAGGCTTTCCATTGAAAAAAACACTTTCCAAATAACCCTATATGCTTTCCAGAAATTCTACGTCATTTCTGATCAACAATATGTCAACAACATATATTCATCAGAAATTCTATAGTGCTCCCACTCACTTCTTTGGAAATACAAGTTTCTCATAAACTTTGTATACACCCAAAATCTTTGATCATCTCATCAAAGCATACATTCCAACTCCGAGATGCTTACTCCAGTCCTTAAAAGGATTGCTGGAGCTTTGCATACTTGTTAGCATCTTTCAGGATTGACAAAACCTTCCGGTTGTATCACATACAACCTTTCCTCAAGAAAATCGTCGAGGAAACAATGTTTTGACATCCTATCTGCAAGATTTCATAAATAATGCAGTAATCACTAATATAATTCCAACAGACTCTTAGCATCGCCATGAGTGAGAAAGTCTCATCGTAGTCAACTCCTTGAACTTGTCGAAAAACATCTTAACGACAAGTCGAGCTTTCTTAATGGTGACACTTACCATCATTGTCCGTCTTCCTTTTAAAATCCATATGTACCTAACAGCCTTACGACCATCAAGTAGTTCTTCCAAAGTCTACACTTTGTTTTCATATATGGATCCTCTCTCGGATTATATGGCCTCAAGCCAATTTTCGGAATCCAGGCCCACCATCGCTTCTCCATAGCTCGTAGGTTCATTGTTGTCTAGCAACATGACTTCCAAGACATGATTACGTACCACTCCGAAGTAGTACGCATCCTTGTCATCCCACGAGGTTTGGTAGTGACTTGATCTGAAGTTTCATGATCACTATCATAAGCTTCCACTTCAATTGGTGTAGGTGCCATAGGAACAACTCCCTATGCCCTGCCACACACTAGTTGAAGAGACGGTTCAATAACCTCATCAAGTCTCCACCATCCTCCCACTCAATTCTTTCGAGAGAAACTTTTCCTCGAGAAAGGACCCGATTCTAGAAACAATCCCTTATTGCTTTCGGATCTGAGACAGGAGGTATACCCAACTGTTTTGGGTGTCCTATGAAGATGCATTTATCCTCTTTGGGTTCGAGCTTATCGGCCTGAAACTTTTTCACATAAGCGTCGCAGCCCCAAACTTTTAAGAAATGACAGCTTAGGTTTCTCTAAACCATAGTTCATATGGTGTCATCTCATCGGAATTACGTGGTTCCCTATTTAAAGTGAATGTGGTTGTCTCTAATGCCTAACCCATAAACTATCGTGGTAATTTGATAAGAGACATCATGGTATGCATTATATCCAATAGGGTGCAATTATGATGTTCGGACGTACCATCACACTATGATGTTCCAGGCTGTATTAGTTGTGAAACAATTTCCACAATGTCTTAATTCTGTGCCAAACTCGTAATTCAGATATTCATCTCTATGATCATATCATAGATCTTTTATCCTCTTGTCACGACGATCTTTCAACTTCACCCTGAAATTACTTGAACCTTTCAATAATTCAGACTCGTGATTCATCAAGTAAATATACTCAACATCTACTCAAATCATCTGTGAAGTAAGAACATAACGATATCCACTACACGCCTCAGCACTCATTGGACTGCACACATCAAAACGTATTACTTAAAACAAGTTGCTTTCTAGTTCCATTTTACTGAAAACGAGGCTTTCAGTCATCTCGCCCATGTGGTATGATTTGCATGTCTCAAGTGATTCAAAATCAGGTGAGTCCAAATGGTCCATTTGCATGGAGTTTCTTCATGCATATACACCAATAGACATGGTTCGCATGTCTCAAACTTTTCAAAATGAGTGAGCCCAAAGATCCATCAACATGGAGCTTCTTCATGCGTTTTATATCGATATGACTTACGTGGCAGTGCCACAAGTAGGTGGTACTATCATTACTATCTTATATCTTTTGGCATGAACATGTGTATCACTACGATCGAGATTCAATAAACCATTCATTTTAGGTGCAAGACCATTGAAGGTATTATTCAAATAAACAGAGTAACCATTATTCTCCTTAAATGAATAACCGTATTGCGATAGACATAATCCAATCATGTCTATGCTCAACGCAAACACCAATCTTGATGGTAGAGGGAGCGTGCGATGCTTGATCACATCAAGCTTGGAAAAACTTCCAACACATATTGCCAGCTCACCTTTAGCTAGTCTCCGTTTACTCCGCGGCCTTTTATTTCGAGTTTACTAACATTTAGCAACCGATCCGGTATCTAATACCATGGTGCTACTAGGAGTACTAGTAAAGTACACATTAACACAATGTATATCCAATATACTTCTATCGACCTTGCCAGCCTTCTCATCTACCAAGTATCTAGGGTAATTCTGCTCCAGTGGCTGCTCCCCTTATCATAGAAGCACTTAGTCCCGGGTTTGGGTTCAACCTTGGGTTTCTTCACTAGAGCAGCAGCTAATTTTCCGTTTCATGAAGTATCCCTTCTTGCCCTTGCCCTTCTTGAAACTAGTGGTTTCACCAACCATCAACAATTGATGCTCCTTCTTGATTTCTACTTTTGTGGTGTCAAACATCGCGAATATCTCAAGGATCATCACATATGTCCCTGATATATCATAGTTCATCACGAAGCTCTAGCAGCTTGGTGGTAATGACTTCGGAGAAACATCACTATCTCATCTGGAAGATCAACTCCCACTCGATTCAAATGATTGTTGTACTCAGACAATCTGAGCACAAGCTCAACGATTGAGCTTTTCTCCCTTAGTTTGCAGGTTAAGAAAATCGTCGGAGGTCTTATACCTCTTAACGTGGGCACGAGCCTGAAATCCCAATTTCAGCCCTTGAAACATCTCATATGTTTCGCGACGTTTCAAAACGTCTTCGGTACCTCAACTCTAAACCGTTTAACTGAACTATCACGTAGTTATCAAAATGTGTATGTTAGATGTTCGCAACATCCACAGACGACATTCGAGGTTCAGCACACTGAGCGGTGCATCAAGGACATAAGCCTTCTATGAAGCAATGAGGACAATCCTCAGTTTACGGACTTAGTCCGCATAATTGCTACTATCATCTTTCAACTAAATTTTCTCTAGGAACATATCTAAACAGTAGAACTGAAGCGCGAGCTACGACATAATTTGTGAAGACCTTTTGACTATGTTCAGGATAATTAAGTTCATCTTATGAACTCCCACTCAGATAGACATCCCTCTATTCATCTAAGTGATTACATGATCCGAGTCAACTAGGCCGTGCCCGATCATCACGTGAGACGAACTAGTCAACATCGGTGAACATCTTCATGTTGATCATATCTTCTATATGACTCATGTTCGACCTTTCGGTCTTCTGTGTTCCGAGGCCATGTCTGTACATGCTAGGCTCGTCAAGTTAACCTAACTGTTTCGCATGTGTTCCGAGGCCATGTATGTACATGCTAGGCTCGTCAACACCCTTTGTATTCGAATGTAAGAATCTATCACACCTAATCATCACGTGGTGCTTCGAAATGACGAACTTTCACAACGGTGCACAGTTAGGGGGGACACTTTCTTGAAATTTTAATGAGGGTTCATCTTATTTACTACCGTCGTTCTAAGCAAATAAGATGTAAAAAACATGATAAACATCACATGCAATCAAAAAGTGACATGATATGGCCATCATCACTTTGCTCCTTTTGATCTCCATCTCCGGGGCTCCATGATCATCATCGTCACCGGCATGACACCATGATCTCCATCATCATGATCTCCATCATCGTGTCTTCATGAAGTTGTCTCGCCAACTATTACTTCTACTACTATAGCTAATGGTTAGCAATAAAGTAAAGTAATTACATGACGTTTATGTTGACACGTGGGTCATAAATAAATTAAGACAACTCCTATGGCTCCTGCCGATTGTCATACTCATTGACATGCAAGTCGTGATTCCTATTACAAGAACATGATCATCTCATACATCACATATATCATTCATCAAATCCTTTGGCCATATCACATCACAAAACACTTGCTGCAAAAACGAGTTAGACGTCCTCTAATTGTTGTTGCAAGTTTTTATGTGGCTGCTATAGGTTGCTAGCAAGAAGGTTTCTTACCTACGCCAAAACCACAACGTGATATGCCAATTTCTATTTACCCTTCATAAGGACCCTTTTCATCGAATCCAATCCGACTAAAGTGGGAGAGACAGACACCCGCTATCCACCTTATGCAACTAGTGCATGTCAGTCGGTGGAACCAGTCTCACGTAAGAGTACGTGTAAGGTCGGTCCGGGCCGCTTCATCCCACGATGCCGCCGAATCAAGATAAGACTAGTAACGGCAAGTAAATTGACAAAATCAACGCCCACAATTGCTTTGTGTTCTACTCGTGCACAGAAACTTCGCATAGACCTAGCTCATGATGCCACTGTTGGGGAACATATCAGAAATTCAAAATTTTCTACGCATCACCAAGATCAATCTATGGAGTAATCTAGCAACGAGGGAAGGAGAGTGCATCTACATACCCTTGTAGATCGCTAAGCGGAAGCATTCACTACAAGAAATATGTCAACTTATGACCACCACTATTGGTCACTGAAAGGTCACAAATTTCCATTTGTGACCTTTTTGTGACCAAAAACATAAGGTCAAAAGCTGGGCGTCGTAAACTGACTATAGCGACCTTTCTTCTGGAATGGTCGCAAACGTTTATGACCAAAATATGTCTACTGTGGCGTTTTGGTCACTAGCAACCTCCCCAGGCCACGTAGGCATCCAGCGTGGCAATCTGACGTGGCACAAGATTCAGCCCGGTCCAATTCGGCGTTTTACATGGGCCGAGCCCATTAATTCAGCCTTGTAGGATTTTTTTTCCTTGTTAATTCTGGTCCGCTTCATGGGCCAAGCTCAACGTTGTAGCCTTTTTTATTGTTGGCCCGTGGCCTTTGTTTTTCTTTTTTTCCGCACCCCAATTGTCAAATTCTGGTAAATAGGTCCCAAATGTGGCGTTTTGGTTCACGGACCCTGCTATCAAGGTCATGTTCTTCAAATTTCAATATACCAATACAGAAAACTGACACAATACTTCAAGTAACAGCAAGAAGCAATATGCTATATCATATAACATACGTACAATGTGATCATCATCAAGTTTACAATTAGATAACAGCTCTACAAGTGTACAGTTTACCACATAATTATCACATGAGCCCTACAAGTGTAGGGTCTACCACATGAGTCTACCACATGAGTCTACAAGTGTAGGTCTACATCATATAACACACATACAAAGTAAATAGTCTACAAGTGTAGAGCCTAAAGGGCTTCATTACTCCCAGAACTAGCTCCAATAAGCTAGAACTATGCTTCTTCCAACTTTGTCCTGATGCTCGTGAAGAAACATGAAAGGCCAGCATCTGCATGTTATAGAACAAAATGATTAGGAACAAAATAAAAGTAAATCTGACAGCATATTTACTTTGCAAGGAACCACAACATATTTCTGCAGGAAAAGAACATGTATGCAAACCAACCACCAAACAAATAACGAGCTGGTTCATCTTATACTAGAATAAAAAGAACACCGACAAGGAATAGAAGCATTCCTTGGTTTTCAAGCACACCAATTCATAGACATGATTTGGATATGGAAAAGACAATCATAGCAACAAGAGATAATCATAGAAAGTCGGCCATCCTACTATTCAATAAATGGTTCAGATTTCACCGTAACAAAACACTTAACAAGCTCAACACTTGTATTTTTGCTTGCTGCAATCTAAACAACACCACCACAAGTTCTATGATGCATCCAAACTAGTGAACTTTGTGCATAGATCGGATCGAATCGAAGAGAGAAGGGGAAGGGAAGGGCCACCTTGAGGATCGGATCGAATCATCCTGCTTCTTCCTGCCATCTTCTTGTGAACAGCCTTCTTCTTCCTGCCATCAGCAGAAAGCTTTTTATGAAGTACAACAGGAGAAACGTTTCTTACAGCGGAAAGGGGGACTTGATCAACATCGACTAACTTCACAAAAGAAAGCACCTATCCAGGCAATAATTTCCCCCTGATTTAATAAGACAGCATGCATGTTAAAAAAACTAGGCTCATTTACTTCTTCATGGGATTCAGATAAAAAAGGGTTCAAACAGGGACCTATCCAAGAACCACATGTTAAGATCTGGAGAATGGACGTAAATTATTTGACCATCGACATTCGCTGATCAAGGTAAACTGTAGCTAACTAGCGGATTGAGCAATCAGAAAATGTATAAAGTAACCACCAATGCAACAGATTATGTTCTACTTCTAGCGCATTCATTCATAAGCGAAACATGGTGAACTGGAATCTAGAACTCATCGACATAGGGAGACTTGATCCACATCCAACAAATAGACACGAGCTAGATTTGAGGAAGTCAGTCAAACAAATCTGTAAAAGTAAGCATTCATGCCTGCTGGATTTGTAAGCAATTAGTTGATCCACCAAACGGGAAAGAGCATTGACAACATTAAATTGCAGAAGCAAAACTAACAGCAACCCAAAATCACCCAAATCACTAGTTGATTAGCAACAAACAAGACGCGCGTGCGTGGTAATTCGAAGAAGAAACGGCCCTGCCGACAACAACGCCGCCCATGACAAGGAGCTGCCCTGTACAATCCACCAATTAGTATACATTACATAACAGGTTATTTACTACTCCATAAGTACATAAGTAGTATTTGTATCAGTACAGCTACACTGGCACGTAGTACAAACATGGTATCTCAGCATTCACTTGTAGGTGGCATCTGTATATACCTAGAGGTTAGCTCATCTTTTTATGTCAAGAATAGAAATCATATAGATTTCCTTAAATAACATAGGAGAAGAAAATTGTTCAGCAAATATGTATCACAAATTTAATGATGAGACAAGGCTAGATGAAGACATTTTCTAATTGACAAGCACCCAAATATATACAGGCACCAGTTCAGGAAATTCATGACTTGGACAGTGTATTAATAACAGATATGACGAACTAATGTACTTGTACTTGATCTAGTTGAATACATGTAGAATAAGTTCATGGTATAATTTGAATAGGATCAACAAGCCATTTATGTTGCCTTTCATCCAAATTTGATGTATTTCCATGCTAAGGTGCATTCGATTGTATTTCCATGAGGGGGGTTATTTCATATCCCTTAATTTTAATACATTGGCATGATAACATGCTAGCTTTGGCAACATTGAGACAATCAATTAATCTGCACCGAGCAAACATGAATAGGATTGAAGGAATAAATTTTGTTCAGATTCAATTATATATAACACATTCACAGCAGATTTAATTGGAAGCAACTTAAACTGCTGCATGAAGGAAACATCTCTGGACCGCTCGGCCATGTAAACAGCTGAATTTGAATAAATATAAACATTTAACAAAATGGAAATGTTATGATATCTCTGTTTCATGAGTTTTTATCATCAATCGCATCTCGACTGGGCAGATCTACCCGACTTCGTACCCGAAAGTCCCCATCGCCAGCGTAGACACATGGCTGTGTCGTCTTCGTGCTGGATCTTGGCCAGACCAAAGTCAGCAACCTGCACAAGACAGAAAAGCCCCATCACGCTTTGAGATGAACATTCGGAATATATCTTCCAAGCACATGTACGCATGCATGTCCCGGTTGAATAAAAGACTTCATTTTAATAGTTGGACTCTGGAGACAATTCTTAGTGCTTCAAATCATTCAGTGATCTGAATTAACAATACAGAAAAGAATTAAAGATCTCAATGACAGTAGTAATTGGAGGGATAAATCAACACTTGTTCTAAGGATAATAAGATGATTGGTGCCAGGCAGTGTGGGGTCTCATCAGTCACCAAGCTGAACATGAGTGTTTAAATTTGCCAACTAGGACTAACAAAAGTGCCAAACAGAGCTTTTCAGGGTACAGCAGCAACATATTAAACTATCATGGACCTACCTAACTCTCAAAGCACTAATCCATCCCCAATTAGTTCAGATAAAAAAGTCCCACATGGCTAAATGGGCATGCACCTCTCTGTAATTCTGCAGATAAACCTTGAGGGGCTCAATGTACTCCTGAAAGCCTAGCGTGGCCATCGCCCAGAGCAGGTCGTCAATGTTGATGGTCTTGCACTTCTCCCTCTGGCACTTGCCGCTCGCCCTACAATACAGAAAAGAAAAAACGGCGACAGGTCAGCACCAGACCACACTTGATTCGGGCAGGCAAAATAGAGCGGCAGCGGTCAACAGAGGCACTCACTTGCTGGCGATGAAGCAATGAACTCCGAGATGCACTCCCGCACGGTCTCCTTGGCGTCCTTGGCGATCTTGCCGTTGGCCAGGATGGCCTTCTTCATGATGCTGCTGATGTTGGCGATGGGCAGGAACCTGTCCTGCTCCCTGACGCCACCGAAGCCGCCGCTGTCGCCGCCCGGCGGGTTCGCCGGCGCGTTCGACATCCGGCCGCCCTCCTGCAGCACACCAACAACCCCGCCAGATCCATCAGCGCACCGGCTCACCAAACCCTAGACCCCGACTTCCGGAAGCGCGGGGAGAGAGGTGAGGGGAGAGGGAGGCGTACCTTATATAGACGGGCATGTAGAGGGAGGGAGGGAAGGTGGTGGAGGGGAATGGATGTGCGGTGAGGGCTGCGAGCAACATCCCCGTGCTCCGCGAGCCTCCGCGGCGCCTTTCTGGCCACCGGAGGAGCTGAGGGCCAAATCCGCTGCGGTTGGCTCGCCTGCCCAAGCCCCGTCGATGGAGAGCGCCTGCTCGATCCAGATCGAGGTCCTGATTGGCATGGGGTTGCCTGCGAATCTTGGGGGCGGCTCTGGGCATGGGCTCGATCTTGGGTCGGCCTCGACCTCGTCTACGGTGAGGGTCGTCGATGGTGGCGGTGGGGGTGGGGTTGGGGTTGGGGGCGGCAGCAGATCGAGATCTGAGGGAAGGAGAAGGGGTGGGGTTGGGGGCGTGGGCGCAGGGCGTGGGTGGGAGGGAGAAGGGGGCAGCGGCGGCTGGAGTGGGAGGGGAGTTAGGGCGGGACGAGCGCGGCGAGTGAGGCATCAGGGACGGCGGAGTGTGGTGGCGCGCGGGCATGGGCGGCGGGATCTGAATCGGGGGCGGGAGGTAGGTGGCGGCTGCGAGTGGATCTGAATCGGGGGAGAGAGGGAAGAGGAGTGGAGTTAGGGTTTGGGTTGGCCTGCTGAGAGGTGAGCGAGAGACGTTGGATTCGCCTAGTGTGGATGGTTCAGATCATATAGAGTGGGGTGATCCGTGAGAAGTGTTCTGATTGGTTCGAGAATCTGTGATTTAAAATAATTTCCAAGTACTAAAGATAGAGCTATTTTGTGAAGCAACTATCAAAAATATTTTGCAAAAGGGCATTATACAAATTTTCACTCAAGTTAGACCACATTTTATGGATGAGCACCAATTTGTATGCATTTCTAATCTTTCTACCTATTTTTAATCATTTTTCGAGTGTCCAAACTGAGTTTTTTTGTGAAGGACCTATAATATATTTGTTGCAAAATTGGACCAAATTATTTTTCTAAAATACTAGGACATATTTAATGCACACTTGACATAATGGTTGGGTGTCAAAAATTATGATCCACCTCTCGTGAAAAAGACAAATTTCTGCCGATTCTGTTGAAAGTGGGTCAAATTTGAACTGTAGCTGCCTCATAGTTTGCTATTTATTTTTCCTAAAAATCATTTTTAGGTACAAAAGTATCTATTTAATCAGAGAAATACCAAAAAATTTCCAAGATTCAACCACTAGCTAGGAACGGTCATGCCTGTCCTTTTGATCGCATTTTGAAACAGGCATAAAAAATTCAAAAAAAATCAAAAAATTGCAAAACCTTCGCATTGTGTCATTATATGTGGCCAAGTTACCAGAAAAAATAATAAACTTGAAATACGACAATTCTTTTTAAAAAGTGTTCTCAAAAACGAGCCATCATGTGTGGAGATCAATGCCTTTCAAGCTAGATGATCAATCGTATGGCCACATTCATGGCATAGTTTGTTCAAATGATCTCATACTGTGCACAAGGGTGCATATTGGAATGGCAAACAATGTTGCCTAAGGGAGTTTTCATTTTCTTTGCACGAAAAATTCGTTTTCCATTTTTCGAGTGCCCGAAATGAGTTTATTTTGTGAAGGACCTACCATATATTTGTTGCAAAATTGGACCAAATCAATTTTTCTAAATACTAGGCCATATTTAATGCACAATTGACCAAATGGTTGGGTTTCAAAAAAAATTATGCACCTCTCGTGAAAAAGACAAATTCCCGCCGATTCAGTTGGAAGCGGGTCAAATTTGAACTATGGCTGCCTCATAGTTTACTATTTATTTTTTTGCAAAAATCATTTCTAGGTACATAAGTATCTATTTAATCAGAGAAACACCAAAAAAATTCCAATATTCAACCACTAGCTAGGAACGGTCAAGCCCGCCGTTTTGACCGCATTTTGAAACGGGCATGAAAAATTCAAAAAAATTGGGAAACCTTCGCATTGTGTCATTATATGTGGCCAAGTTCCTAGGAAAAATAACAAACTTGTAATACGGCAATTATTATAAAAAAGTGTTCTCAGAAACGAGCTATCACGTGTGGAGATCAATGGCTTTCAAGCCAAATGATCAATCTTATGGCCACATTCATGGCATAGTTTGTTCAAATGATCTCATATTGTGCACAAGAGTGCATATTGGAATGACAAACAATGTTGTCTAAGGAAGTTTTCATTTTCGTTGGACGAAAAAACCATTTTCCATTTTTCGAGTGCCCGAAAGAAGGTTTTTTGTGAAGGAACTACCAAATAATTGTTGCAAAATTGGACCAAATCATTTTTATAAAATACTAGGCCATATTTAATGCACAATTGACAAAATGGTTGGGTGTAAAATTTTTTGATCCACCTCTCGTGAAAAAGACAAATTTCCGCCGATGCAGTTGGAAGCGGGTCAAATTTGAACTACAGCTGCCTCATAGTTTGCTATTTATTTTTTTCAAAAATCATTTCTAGGTACATAAGTATCTTTTTAATCAGAGAAACACCAAAAAAATTCCAAGATTCAACCACTAGCTAGGAACGGTCATTCCCGCCGTTTTGACCGCATTTTGAAACGGGCATAAAAAATTCAAAAAAAATCAAAAAATTGGGAAACCTTCGCATTGTGTCATTATATGTGGCCAAGTTCCTAGGAAAAATAACAAACTTGTAATACGGCAATTATTATAAAAAAGTGTTCTCAGAAATGAGCTATCATCTCTGAAGATTCATGGCTTTCAAGCCAAATGATCAATCTTATGGCCACATTCGTGGCATAGTTTGTTCAAATGATCTCATATTGTGCACAAGGGTGCATATTGGAATGGCAAACAATGTTGCCTAAGGAAGTTTTCATTTTCTTTGGACGAAAAAACCATTTTTCATTTTTCGAGTGCCCAAAAGGAGGTTTTTTGTGAAGGAACTACCAAATAATTGTTGCAAAATTGGACCAAATCAATTTTCTAAAATACTAGGACATATTTAATGCACAATTGACAAAATGGTTGGGTGCAAAAAGTTTTTATCCACCTCTCATGAAAAAGACAAATTCCCGCCGATTCAGTTGGAAGCGGGTCAAATTTGAACTATGGCTGCCTCATAGTTTACTATTTATTTTTTCCAAAAATCATTTCTAGGTACATAAGTATCTATTTAATCAGAGAAACACCAAAAAAATTCCAATATTCAACCACTATCTAGGAACGGTCAAGCCCGCCGTTTTGACCGCATTTTGAAACGGGCATACAAAATTCAAAAAAAATCAAAAAATTGGGAAACCTTCGCATTGTGTCATTATATGTGGCCAAGTTCCCAGGAAAAATAACAAACTTGTAATACGACAATTATTTTAAAAGAGTGTTCTCAAAAATGAGCTATCATCTCTGAAGATTCATGGCTTTCAAGCCAAATGATCAATCTTATGGCCACATTCATGGCATAGTTTGTTCAAATGATCTCATATTGTGCACACGGGTGCATATTGGAATGGCAAACAATGTTGCCTAAGAAAGTTTTCATTTTCGTTGGACGAAAAAACCATTTTCCATTTTTCGAGTGCCCGAAAGGAGGTTTTTTTGTGAAGGAACTACCAAATAATTGTTGGAAAATTGGACCAAATCATTTTTATAAAATACTAGGCCATATTTAATGCACAATTGAAAAAATGGTTGGGTGGAAAATTTTTTGATCCACCTCTCGTGAAAAAGACAAATTTCTGCCGATTCAGTTGGAAGCGGGTCAAATTTGAACTACAAATGCCTCATAGTTTGCTATTTATTTTTTCCAAAAATCATTTCTAGTTACATAAGGACCTATTTAATCATAAATACATGGTTTGGTGGTGATACGTCGAGGTTTGGGCGGTGGCCGAGGGCCCCAACTCTAGAGCGCGTAAACTCGCATGCCCGTCACGTGGTCACCGCGTGACCGTAATGTTGCCATGTGTTTTGGGCGGCCTAGGCATGTCTAGTGGGTTGGGCACTCCCCAGGTTGGTGCTAGAAAGAAAATTATAACATAAGATTCTCATGAGGAGACCGATCGATGCTCAAACATGAATTAGCAGCCAAGTGTTTGATTAGCGGTACGGGAAATGCACATGGCCAATGGGCGTGAGTTTTGGCTGAGGATGATCATCTACTAAGGAGAATGTCTTCACAAATTTTTAGCTCAAAAGGAGGATCCTAGGTGGTACTTGCTTTGCAAAGTACCACGCTGGACAAAAATATGAATGTTGAAGCTGGGCTCAAAATAATGAATGGAGTGAGCTCAAATTTTGTGGAGGATGGTTATTTGGGCATAGGAAAGCATTGTAGAAAATTGATACCATTTGGACATGCCAAAGAAGTACTTCCTTCACAATGCTCTTCTATGGACAAAAACTTGGGAAAACTAGTGAGAGAGATTGGATGAATGAAATGATCTCAAAATTGGTGTAGGTAATTTACTTAGGTATGGTCATGCGCTGGTAAATTTTAAGATCATTTGGGTAAGCCTAGCTAGTACTTACTTCACAAAGCTTCTCTCGAGGTAGAAACTTTGGAAATTTCCCGAGAAAGATTTACTAGGAAAATTGAGCTGAATATTATCATGTGGCAATGATTTGGGTATGGAAGAGTGCCCGAAAAGTTTGAGGGTAATAGGAGGGGTCTATATAACACTTGCTTTGCAACGTGCCAATTTGGCCATAAAATATAAATTGAACCTGGGCTCACATAGATGATTTGACTGAGCTGCAATTTCGAGGAGGGTGATAATTTGGGAATATGAAGGAACTGTATAAATTTCATGTCATTTAGAGATATAAAAAAGGTACTTCCTTCACAATGCTTCTAGGTGGACAAAAACTTTGGAAATTTGCCGAGGAAGATTTGCTAGGCAAATGGAGCTGAATTTTGTCATGCGCTAATGATTTGGATAGGAAAGAGTGCCCAAAAATTCCTAGGGCAATCAAGAATATATAAATAACACTTCCTTCATAAAGTGTTGTTGTGAACATATATAGGAAAATGAATATTGTTGAATTAGTTTTGAAATAGGCAAGGAGGGATTTTTACATATTTGATGAAGATATGACCCAAAGAATTTATGAGATTTTTTTGGGAATTTTGGGAATGATAGAAATATAGGTTGCTTCACAACCTAGGGCAAAAACTGCCACATGGACATGACACATAGGCAAAACTGATGAGATGGCGCCTAGTCATCACAACCCACCACAATCTACAAGGCTATGACCATCTATATTGGTCATGATCAGCTAGAAATAAGGCAGCGGACTAGCACTATTTGCTTTGTGACCATTTCGTGTAAGGAAATTATGACCTTTCTGACCAAAATGGTCGCAATGGTTCAGGGTTTGGAGCCCCCTGAACAGCTTTTGACCAATTGGTATAAAATGGTCATAAATTTATGACCAATTCTTCGAGGGTCACTGACAGAAGGTCATAAGTTGACATATTTCTTGTAGTGATTCAAGTGAACGGGGTTGATGGAGTCGTACTCGCCGTGATCCAAAACACCGATGATCCTAGTGCCGAACGGATCCTACGCCTTGATCCGTACAAGGGGAGAAGGAGACGTCTCCTACGCCTCCTACGCCTCCTACAAGGGGAGAACGGATCCTAAGCGGAAGCGTTCAACACACGTACAGCCCGGTGACGTCTCCTACGCGTTGCTCCAGCAAGGGGAGAAGGAGAGGTTAGGGAAGACTCCATCCAGCAGCAGCATGACGGCGTGGTGGTGGAGGAGGAGCGCGGAACTCCAGCAGGGCTTCGCCAAGCACTACGAGAGACGAGGGGGAAGAGAGGTAGGGCTGCGCCAAGAGGGAGAGGATCTCGTGTGTGTTGCAGCCTCCAATACCTCAAGTATATATAGGGGAAGGGGAGAGGCTGTGCCCCCACCTAGGGTTCCCTCCCTAGGGGTGGCGGCAGCCCCCAGATCCCATCTGGGTGGCGGCCACAAGGGAGAGAGGGGGAGGCACACCTGGGGTGGGCCTTAGGGCCCATCTGCCCTAGGGTTTGCCCCCTTCCCCTCTTGGAGGCGCCTTGGGCCTTGGTGGGAGGCGCCCCAGCCCACCTAGGGGCTGGTCCCTTCCCACAATTGGCCCATGTAGGCCTCCGGGGCTTGTGGCCCCACCTGGTGGACCCCCGGACCCCTCCGGTGGTCCCGGTACACTACCGGTGATGCCCGGAACACTTCCGGTGGCCAAAACCATACTTCCTATATATCAATCTTTACCTCCGGACAATTCCGGAACTCCTCGTGACGTCCGGGATCTCATCCGGGACTCCGAACAACATTCGGTAACCGCGTACATACTTTCCCTATAATCCTAGCGTCATCGAACCTTAAGTGTGTAGACCCTACGGGTTCGGGAGACATGCAGACATGACCGAGATGACTCTCCGGTCAATAACCAACAGCGGGATCTGGATACCCATGCTGGCTCCCACATGCTCCACGATGATCTCATCGGATGAACCACGATGTCAAGGACTTAATCAAGCCCGTATATAATTCCCTTTGTCTAGCGGTACGATACTTGCCCGAGATTCGATCGTCGGTATCCCGGTACCTTGTTCAATCTCGTTACTGGCAAGTCTCTTTTACTCGTTCCGTAACACATCATCCCGTGATCAACTCCTTGATCACATTGTGCACATTATGATGATGTCCTACCGAGTGGGCCCAGAGATACCTCTCCGTTTACACGGAGTGACAAATCCGAGTCTCGATTCGTGCCAACCCAACAGACACTTTCGGAGATACTTGTAGTGTACCTTTATAGCCACCCAGTTACGTTGTGACGTTTGGCACACCCAAAGCACTCCTACGATATCCGGGAGTTGCACAATCTCATGGTCTAAGGAAATGATACTTGACATTAGAAAAGCTTTAGCATACGAACTACATGATCTTGTGCTAGGCTTAGGATTGGGTCTTGTCCATCACATCATTCTCCTAATGATGTGATCCCGTTATCAACGACATCCAATGTCTATGGTCAGGAAACCATAACCATCTATTGATCAACGAGCTAGTCAACTAGAGGCTTACTAGGGACATGGTGTTGTCTATGTATCCACACATGTATCTGAGTTTCCTATCAATACAATTCTAGCATGGATAATAAATGATTATCATGAACAAGGAAATATGATAATAACTAATTTATTATTGCCTCTAGGGCATATTTCCAACAGCCAAGGCCAAGACCACGAAGAGCAAAGGGGACGAAGCGGACTCCCCCGGCAAGATCCTTGCTGGGAGACAGTTCTAGCAGCCACGGCAAGACCCTTGCCGCGGCGACTCGTCCCACACCTACGGAGCAAATCACCCTTGAGTCCACTGCCCCCATGGGGCAAGGATTCGAGAAACATCTCCGTGGTGGCATGCAGATCTTTGTGAAGACATTCAAGAACAAATACGCACTAAGGAGACGACAACCCTTGGCGGGATCCTAGCCGAGGAAGACCACAAGGCCCCCGGCAAGTGCCTTGCCGGGGATGACAGCAGGTGCCTCGGCAAGACCCTTGTCGGGGCCCTGGCAAGGCCCTCCCGAGGACACCTGCGGGGCTACCATCAGGCCCACACCGACTAAACCTCCACCACTGCATGCATGGAGCTGCCGACCCAACCAGCTGGGCAGGCACCTGCGTGGCGACATGCAGATCTTTGTGAAGACCCACCACTGCGCCACCTCAGCTATCTGCCTACCTACGTGGCATCTCAGGTATCGCTGGCCAGGGCGCGTGTCGACATGAGAAGGAGCGGCGACGGATGAGACAGATCTCTCCCCCGTCCCCGATAAAGCAAGGACACCTAAGCAAGACGCATTAAATGCGCTTTGTCATGTAATGCAAGGGATAACCTCGCATCACTGTACCCTTTCCACCTCCTGTGTGCCACTGTGGCAACCCCTTTTTCTATAAAAGGAGGCCCGAGGCGACCAGGAGGAGGATTGGGCTTTTTGGAGCTCCTCACGCCCCATAGCTAGCTCAAGAACACAGATATACAATCCACCAAAGCAGGAGTAGGGTTTTACGCATCCTTGCGGCCCGAACCTGGATAAACGAACCGTGTGCTACCTGTTAGATCCGCTCTTCTCACGACCCCGCGCCCCGCTAACCACAGTAGGGATTCTTGTGATCCCATAGGTGTCGTTCCCACCGACATCTTTGGCGCGCCAGGTAGGGGGGCGCAGTTGTGATAATCGGCTTTAGCAGTTAGTTCCACTACAAGGATTCGGGTCTATTGCAACAAAATTGTTCGTCGCAATACATGTCGATTTGTGGCGATAAATACCTATTGCCATGAAACAACAATCGTTGGCAGCCATTGCGACTCGACGCATGGTAATAGGTTATTGCCACAAAAGGCAATTGTGGCAATAAAGTGTGCTATTGCAACAACCATGTGGGATGTCGCCACATGTTTCCTCGTGGCAACACTCATCTGATGCCACAATTTGCTTTGTGGAGATAGCTTTAATGCAACATGTAACGAATCATGGCGACTGATAGCTTGTGGCGATAAACATTTGTGGCAACAACCTATACCAACGACACTCATTTCGTGGTGCATACTGTTCCGTGGCAATATTAAATTGTGGAAATAAACTATGGCAACAATCCTTGTTTTCGTGGCATTAGGCATTTCGCCACGAACCGCTACACTTGTGGCAGTAAGTTATGGCAACAAATATTCCAGTCGTCGTAATAGGAAATTGCAACATACTAGTTTTGGCGGTGATAAATAGGTATAACAACGGGTGAAATTTTTGTAGCGAGAAACTATTGCGACAATTTAAATCTTCGTGGTGTTCGTGCTAACTTGTGGCAACCAAAAGTGGGTTGTGGCAATAGCCTATTGCAACCTAAAAAATACAGGCATTCAATTACAATATTCAAAACCAAATGTATAATATGTAGATTCATAAAATTCATAATCCTCATAGCAAATATCCATCAAATGAGACTCAAATGTAATTTAGACATCCTAATTAAGTGCCAAGTCTAAATTGTCCGTGATCTATAGTCCAGTCGAGCTAGTTGTTTGGATCCTGCAATCAAGAAATCAAAAAAATATAGTTGTATTTAATGAGTCCAAAATAACATACGCCATACAATTATTCCAGCCCCATTGTTAAAAAGAACTGTCGCCAGACTAACTAGAGTAATGTTGTGTCAGCAAGCATGTAACTGAGGGATCAGAACAATTTTACAAGTGCAAATGTCTAAAGAATAAGCACAAGTACATGTACTAAAATCTTCCAGTATTGATTTAAGTTGTGGCTCAATCTATAGTTTCAGTTATGTTATGAAAAGAACAATTATAGGTGCGGTAACCATTGTCAATTGCTTTGGATTCATGCAAAATAAGTCTAGGAAAACATAGAACCACACCTCATGGTGAAAATTAAACATATTGCATGTCAAAAAGATAACGTTGTACTAGAGGAGCGTCAATTAATTTGGATCGGAGGGAGCAGATTGAATGTTACCTTGAACTTATCCGCAGAACCAGCTTCTGCATAAGCCTCAGCAGCTTTTGAGGCAGGTTCTTGTAGACAAAGGACTGGGCAACAAGGGTCGTCAGCACCTGCATGGTAATCGATAAATGAAGCTCCAGCAGCAAGAAAAATGCTCAATTAACATTAATTTTTAAACAAAGGGTTAACAACAATTCTGGCTCAACCATAAAATCATAAAACAAAAATATATACTAAAGACTGGAAGCCCAGCCCTGACAAGTGCTCATTGAACTCATAAAAGTGAGAGACTTTTGAATATGTTGGGTCATGCAATAACTATTGGACGAAGCAGAAGCACTCAATAAGAAATATGATAGGTTTTACCATTTAGGAGGAGTGGACGTGGTGCAATCGGAGGAACTGAGTAGGGAGCATCAAACTGTGAAGCCATAGCAGGTGCTATCTTGTCCCAAACCTAGTAAAAATATGTCAATACACGATCGTGGAACATTTACAATGGAACAATCAGAAATAAATGTCAAATAAATCAGATAGTCACCTTTTTCACAACCTCTACATCTATTTCACTCTTCCCTGAATCAATTCTTGCTTCTACAGGAAAGACAAAATGACATAGATACTTACATGTAAATGTTCTGAACTGATACAATATATATCAGTTGTGATCTATATTTTCAATGGTGTGTGCCCCAATCTTAGAGGATGCATGGCGTCTAACCTTCAAATAAAGGCTTAATGCTATCAACTCTAGCTTGCCACATGTCATTATCTATTGCCCATTGAAATCCCTGTAGCCACCACAAAGAGCATTGATTTACTTACATGAGACAAATCACAAAACTATGTGCACCCATGTCGATAAAATTACTGCTGTGTGTACCTGAACACCAAATTATTGGAACAACAACACTGTACCGTGTATCCACAAAAAGCAGCAAACAATGCATGCATTCCTGTATTCAGCTCCAAATAAAAAGGATAAGTTTTCTAAAAGTGAAGTCTATGTATTAATTTAGTATCATGATGCAATCATGATCTATAATACCTCCGAGTGATTCACCAGTAATCCCTATCCTAGAGTGATCGACATCATCCCTTGCACTAAGATAATCTCCAAGCTTTATCAAGTCCCACACCTGCACATGTTCCTCACTGAGTATCGTAAAAAAATAGGCCCAACATGTTTTGAAGTATGATATACCAAGTCATACAGTAGAGGACAATCATAAGAAGAGAACCAGACCAAAAGAATAAATCCAGAATTCAACTGAAGTGCCAACCCAGATAGTGCAGTTATGGCACCAGTACAGCTGGACTAACACCAACAACAGTGGTAATCCAGAGCTAATACTTAATCAGAAATAATTCCAATGCAATCCCTTGTTAACATTCCCAAGCTGCCTCCGCAAGGCCACTCTGTAACTCGTCAAGATATCACCACCACTATGTGCTAGCTTTGCTTCCTTTCATAGGATTTAAGAACAGATTCACATACATCTCTCATCATTTTAAGTGCAGTTGGCTTATCAGTCACATTATTAAAGCCTAAATTCTCAATGAGCTCCTACAAAGACAACACGCCGGTAATAGCAGATATTCTTCATACCATTGTTGCTTCACAATTAAAATAAATATTGGTAGTTTTTGGTTTGATTAGTACTCATACACATTCAGTTGCAGAATTATGTAGAGCAGATGTGTATACTAACATCTCATATTGAACTCCTCGTGGCCTTCTAGCTCTGGGTGTCACCATCACGATCACCCATCGTCTTCATCATCCGACATCTTCGCAATAAAATCAGAGTAAGAAACATTGTTGTCATGAACTACATTATGCTAAATTATCAAAAACAAGAGATACTGCATTAGCAATGCATTGCTCCTCCATGGCTGCCCGGGGGAGGGGAGCCAGGCGACGCCCCGCTGGCTCGAATTCACCCAAACGTAGGCGCCGCCAAGCGAGGGCACACTGGCCGGGGTTCACGGTGGGCAGCACGGGGGGCGGGGCGCTGCCGAGGCGAGCGGGCGGCGCGCTCGCGAGTATCCCGCAGCGGACGAGGGGCGGCGACCGTGGGCTGGGGTCTCCGGCAGCGGGCGAGGGCGACGGCCTCTGACAGCAGGCGGTAGGACCGAGCAGCCGGGCGAGCGGGTGGGGTCGCGCGGGTGTCGGGCAGGCGACGGGGCGTGCAGCGGCGAGCGGGCATGGCCGAGGACACGGAGACGCGGCCCGCGTCGGCGGGCCCGGAGGAGAGGGAGGAGGGCGAGATCAAGGACGACGACTCCTCGTCGGCGGCACCGCGCGGCGCGCTGGGCAACCGCCGCACCCGCTGGACGACGCTAGGATTTCTGGACGTTCTAGGATGGGAGGAGATCGGGAGAAAGAACAACCTGAACCAGGGACGAGAGCTCCAGATCTAATCGCCGGTGAAGACGCCGTGTGATTTGGTTTAGCAATCGTGGGTTGTTAGGAAGGGTCTTTAGCGGCAAGATAAATACTCTATTTTTTTGGTGGGAACACAAAATATTGGCGCAAACTACAGTAAACCAAAATTATGTGGTGGGAAAGTAATTCTTTTTGGAGGGAATGTTTAGAATAATGAAATAAATTGGAAAAAATAACATGTCAAAGCAATATGAGATATATATGGTGCTAAATCATCTCATGATCGTCATCTTCCCTCCAAACTAGATCGGGAGGTTTCTGATGAAATCATTCCCACGTCCGTCATCTTCCCTAAGTCCGGCGGTAGGCGGCGTGTGGGAAGCTCACATCCATGGCCGGTGGAGAGGCTCGAGCTCGCGGACGCAGGTCGGGAAGAGGGACAACGGAACTGCTTGGTCAACACCGAGGATGGAGGAAGCGGGCGACGGGAGGCAGGGCCGACCAGGAGTGGCGTGCAAGGTCAGAGGGGCGGCTCGCCGGCCGGAGCTTGCCACCAGGGTCAGGACGGCTTGAGCTGCAGCCTGGTAGGGGTGGCCATCACGCGAAAGTAGGGGTCACGACCGGTGCTAGCGCGTTGTCGCCGGATGACCTGGTTGTAGGTACAACCAGGTTTGCACTACAATTTCAAGAATCATCGGCAAAAACTTGGCTAGTTTTGAACTACAACTCACAGAAACCTAATGTGGCCCTCACTTTAAAACTACTAGGTACTCTTGCCTTGGAACACAAATACAAATGGGATGGGTTGGTGAGACGGTCGATCTATGTCAGTCTCGATCTCACATTTTGATCTTGAGATGGGGTGATCTCAACATCTTTCATCTTATCGGATAGTCCATGGAGGGTTCCTCCGCGCCAGAGTAGGTCCAACATAATCATGTTATTTTTGTTTCAACGAAAAACATAAAAAGTCAACTATGCAAATTAACAACCAATCCAATTTCGTTTTGAGACCTGTTGTGTTAGCAACGTGTTGTTTCATCATGGATCTACAATTGTGTATCTTTGTTTACTCCCTAGTTGCCATGACAAAATTGAAACTTGGGATATATGTCAAATATTTATGCCCTTGCCCGTCAGATCCGTCCTGCATCGGATCCACGCACGAGGGGGTGAAGGGGCCTTGGCGCTGCTGCCGCTGGCCAGGCTTCACCCCGTCACGCCCTCTGGCAGCGACAGGGAAGGGGAGGAGCAGACGGCAGGGCATTGGGAGGTCTCTAGGGATCCCTCCCATCGTCGTCCGCAGCTCGCGCCACCTGGTGCTTCGGACCACGGATCTGGTGAGATCGCCGCCACTACCAAGACCCAGCACACCCTACCACTGGGGGCCACATCCGTGTCATCGACCTCCCAACGTAGCCGCTAGGAAGCTGGATCGCGCTGCCGCGACCCACCGCATCGCAACGCCATTGTCCGTGAGATCCGTCCGGCATCAGATCCATGCGCGAGGGGGCGAAGGAGCCCCGCTGCCGCCTTCCTTGTTGGAATATCATGATTTAGTTGCTATATCCACTTCTTCTGGCATAATTGATGCTACTGTTGTAGTTTAATTTAAAAATCATCAAATTTGAAAACAGCTCTTCAAATTTTAAAAAAAATTGATCAATTTTAAAAAGTTCATTCATTTTGAAAAAAGTTCATCAAATTTGAAAAAGGTTCATTGATATTTTTAAAGGTTCACAAATTAGAAAAAAAAATCATCAATTCTGATAAAAGCTTCATGAATTTGAGTAAAATTTGATGGATTTCAAAAAAAGCTTCATCGGTTTTAAATAATGTTCATGAATTTGAAAGGATTCCGCACATTTAGGAAAATGATAAAGAAAAAAAACAGAAAACATAATAAAAATGGCAGGAGAAAAACCACGAAATGACAGAACAAATAAAAGAAGTAAAAACGCATGTATATCACAGCTGATGGGATAGCCTAGTGGTTTGTGTTCTTTCCTTTTGTACGGAGATATCATTGGATTGATCTTGTCAGCTGCACTTTTTTGTGAGTTTGATGAAAAGAAATACAAAAATATACAACTACGACCAGATCGATCCTGTCAGCTGCACTTTTCTTGTGAGTGTGACGAAAAGAAATACAAACTTATACAAAAGTATAATAATACAAAAAAACAGATAAAAAAAACGCAACGGACCAAAGTATACAAACATATACGTCTGCTATTTTAAACGAACGGCGCAATGGAGCAGCGGCCACTTGAGGAACGGGCGCACTCTGCGCTTCTGCGCTGGGCCGGCCCATGTAATGTGAGCCCTTCCTCGAGCGCAGTTAACTGCTCGCTCGGTCCCCCCTCGACGGTTGACTTTTGCAAAAAAAGAAAAAGCCGAAAAAATATAAATAAAATACTCACATACTTAAAAAATGTTCACGAAATTGAAAACAATTTCCTTGATTTTAAAAAAGTTCACCAATTTTGAAAAATGTTCATCGAAATAGAAAGAAGTTCATAAAATTTGAACAAAATGTCATCTATTTTTTTAAAAAAATTCATTGATTTTGAAATAAAGTTCATCAATTTGAAAAAAAAGTTCACAGAAAATGAAAAAAGTTCATTATGTTTAAGAAATGTTCGTTCTTTTTTGGAAAAATAAACAAAAATATGAAAGAAAATAAAAAGGAAATAAAAACCAAACTAAACTAAACCAGAAAGAATAAAAAAACCTGGCTTCGGCGAACTGAATAAAGAAAAAAAGATCCAAAACGGGGAATACTGGCACAAGCAGTGAAGTAGTCCAACTGGTTGCTCCTGTAGAGGCGGAAGAAAGAAGTCTCGGGTTCGAATCTTCATGTCGTACTTTTCGGAAATTAACGGAAAATGACATAAACATGTAAATATGGGAAACATGTAAAAGAACATGCCACGTCCGCACCTGACAGGCAGCCCCAAAGGTCAGATAGATCATCAATACGCTATTATACGCAGTTTAGATCATTTCGGAACAGACTGCCCTAAACATGATACTGACACGTACTACCCCAGTTGTGATATTTCCATGCAATTAACTCATTTTCTATTTCCATCTAACAAGTCCCTATTTTGGCAGAAAACACCCTGGTTCTAAAATGGCAACAACTTAGCCATTTCAAATCCAAATTTAACAAATTAAATATATATTCCTATCAAGAAAGTGTCATATCCATCTATAAACTTTTTCCATTGTTTTGGTTAATTGAAATTGGTGCAATTAAAATATATTTTAATTACACCTTAAAGCTTGCAAAAATCATAACTTAATATTTATAAATTCGAATAATATATTTTCCACTGTTTTACTTGTAACTAATGCAATGTCACACTGATGTTGCAATATATTTCCGAATATTAGCACAAATAATTATTCTGTTGAAATACCTGGTCTCTGTTACAACAAAATGGCTGCCTCGCACAACGGAATTTGTTTGTCGCAATATCGCTACCATATTGCAATGCCATGAAGTTTTTGCAATAGTTAGCCACTTTTTGCAACAATATTTGTAACTAATGCAACGTCACGCAGATGTTGCAATATCTTTTTGAATATTGCCACGAATAGTTATTCTGTTGAAATACCTAATCTCTATTACAACAAAATGACTGCCCTCACGCAGCGAAATTTGTTTGTCCCAATACCGCTACCATATTGCAACGCCTATATAGTTTGTTGCAATATGAGGCCTGTATTGCAACAAAGTTAGTATTTATCGCGACGAAACTAAGTTACGGCAATATGTGCGGCCTATTACCACAACCGGAGAACTTGTGGTAATATAGCGTTTTATTGCAACAAAACGTAGTTGTAGCAATAAATTTTATTGCAATAGACCAGAATCCTTGTAGTGTTCGGCGCTTCTTCATCATCATGGCGCCCAAGAAGAAGGCGATGATGGCGGTTGGCCAGTCGGAAGCCGGACAGCCTGTCCCGACGCAGGCGAGCAGCGGACCGGTCGCAGAGAAGACCCGGGGCGCCGCTCGCGAACACCAACACCATCCCAGCAGCCGGAGTTTGGGAGGCGGCGATGTTTGTGTGCCTGGTAACAGGCCACACGTCGCCAAATCCAAAGGCGGAGCCAAGTCCTTCGCGGGTGGAGCGGGGCCTTCCAAGGTCATCGCCGCCCCGCCCGAAGGCGACGCGAGGGCCTCCAAGACTCCCACGCCGGCGTCAACAGCGCGCTCCTCCCAGGCAGCGCGCGACGAACGGCGTAATCACACCGAAGATCCCGGGCGTCGCCACGGGAAGAGCCCCGAGCGCCACTCCCGGGATGTAGAAGACCTGCCCACTCGCCGAGGCGCTGGTGAAAACGGCATGCGACCGCGGGGTCGTGATAGAGCTCCTTCTGACATGGTCAGAAGTCGAAGTGCGTCGCGATCCGTGCAGGTTTCGCTGCCACCGACGCCAGCAGAGGCTCTGGCGCGCGCGCGCAGTTGCTCCTCGACTTTCCTCCCACTACGGGGAAACTCGACGAATGGAGAGCCACTATCCAAAGCCTTGTTGCGGTGGCCAACAAAGACGAACCAAGTCCGGTGGGGCCCCCGGGTCGACGCTCCGATGGAGTCCCGCGGACCAGTGGCGGAAAAGCCGGCGGCGCCGCGACCACGGTGCATTCACCTCTCCCCCATCCGGTACCGTGGACGCCGGCTCGTCGTGACATCGCGGGCGACGCCATCTCCATAGCATCGTCTGACCCGCGGACCCACTGTGACCAGTGCCAAGTTCTTTGGGAACGAGCCCATGAAGATGCTCGAACCACTATCGAGCGCCGGCGCGGAGCGCGCCACCAGTCAGACAGGCGAGCAGGGCCTGCTGTGAACCACCCGGTCCCGGAGAGCCCTGGAGGCCTATCTTACGAGGTAGGCTGTCCGGCTTTTACCTGTGAGCTGCGGCAGTTCCAGTGGCCCACTCACCGCACCTTCAAACCTGACGTTGGCGAAAAGTACAACGGCAAGACTCACCTGTCTGAGTTCCTCAGCATCTACACCATCGCGATGCAAGCCGCCGGAGCCCGCGACGATAAGGTGCTGGCGAATTACTTTCCATTGGCTCTTAAACCCAACGCCATGTCGTGGTTGATGCACTTGCCGGTAGACTCTATTTCCTCCTGGTCGGATTTGTGCCATGAGTTTGTGGGTGCCTTTACTGGGGGTCACCAAGCCCATGGGCAAGCAAGCGACCTACATGTCATTCCCCAGAAGGGAGGCGAGAGTCTGCGCAAGTATATACAGAGGTTCAGCCGGGTACAGTACAATATCCCTGATGTTCACCTTGCCGCCATCATCAGCGTGTTCCATCAGAACGTGCGTAACCGCAAGATGCGCGAAGAACTGGCAATGAACAAGGTGAAAGATGTGGCAGAACTCTATGTTCTTGCTGACAAATGTGCTCGAGCTGAAGAGGGAAGGAAGTACCCCGGCGAAGATGCCGGCGTGGAAACCGACTCCTCAGATGAGGATACTGCCTCCCCGGCGAAGAAAGGTCGGCGCCGCAACAGGAAGCGCAAAGGTAAAGCTGTGCTTGCCGTCGAGGGATCTGACGACGCCGGCTCCGCCAAGAAAACCAAGGCAGATGACCCCGGCAAGGAAATTGCCGGATGTGTCGCCTGCCGGGCCTTGGCGGCTGCCGAGAAGCCAGGAAACTCCGACAAGCAATACTGCAAGATCCATCGCACCAAAGGCCATGATCTCCAGAACTGCCGACAGGTTGAGCTCCTTGCTGAGAAGCAGAGGGCTGAATATGAGAGGCGGGACAAGGAGAAAGGCCGGGACGGTGCTGAGGGGTCCGGCAAGAAGCGTGATGGCCAGGTGGGCCATCGCGGCAAAGATAAACAGTAGGAGAGGCCCGCCCTGGGCCGTGACAAAAAGCCAGAAGACGATGATCACGAAGAGGACGATGAGTCTGGTGACCAAGAATTTCAGAAAGCTACAGAGGCCATGTGCGTCGATGGCGGCGCCTCGCTGCATACCTCTCACCGCCAGCTTAAACAGTGCGCGCGTGAGGTTGCAGCGACGGAACCATCGTTTGATGCCCGAAGGCCGCTGAAGTGGTACAGCACACCTATCATTTTTGACACTGAGGATCACCCTGATCGCACTACTGCAGTCGGGTGCTTGCCATTGTTAGTTTCACCAACAATACGCAACCTCAAGGTGACAAAGATGCTAGTCGATGGCGGGGCCGGTATGAACTTAATCTCGCCTGCCGTGATCGAGAAATTGCAGATTCCTGATGAAGACCTCGAAGAGACGGGCACGTTTCAGGGGGTCAACTCGGGAAGAAGTCAACCAAAGGGAAAGGTCACGTTGCCCGTGACTTTTGGGAGTGATCTGAACTACAGGACAGAAAGGATTGTGTTCGACGTTGCCAAGATCCCCTTGCCTTACAACGGGATCCTTGGCCGCCCAGCGCTGGCCAAGTTCATGGCGGCGTCACATTATGCCTACAACATCCTGAAGATGCCAGGGCCTATGACGATCATCACCATCCCATCAGACAAGAAGGATGCGCTAATTTGCGCTGACCAACTCTATCAACAAGCAGTTGCAGCAGCCGCCACTCCTATGGCGCTTGCTCCTGCCGCTGGAGCCCCGGGAAGGCAAAAGAAGAAGACCGGTGAGACCTCAGGAACCCACTCCAGCAAGCGCACCTCTTCGGAGCGTAGCGCTCTCGTCGAGGACGTGCCAAAGAGCTCCGCCGACAGAAACAAGAAGTCCAGGGCCACACCGCCGGGAACCAAGAAGGTTTCAGTCAAGGAGGACGGCACGAGAGGAGCTTTTACCATAAGCTCCACCCTTGACGACAAATAGGAAGATGCGCTCGTCACCTTCCTGTGGGCGAATGTCGATGTGTTTGCATGGCAAGCATCCGACATCCCCGGCGTTCCCAGGGAGGTGATTGAGCACCACCTTGCTGTCTGTCCTCATGCGCAGCCCGTCAAGCAGAAGGTCAGAAAGCAAGCTTTGGAACGACAAGAGTTCATCACAGAGGAGATCCAGAAACTGGAAGCAGCGGGTTTGGTAAGAGGAGTGCTCCATCCAACGTGGTTGGCCAATCCGGTGGTAGTACGCAAGGCAAATGGGAAGTGGAGGCTGTGTATTGATTACACAGATGTTAATAAGGCTTGTCCCAAAGACCCCTTCCCATTGCCACGCATCGACCAGATTGTTGACTCCGCAGCTGGGTGTGATCTGTTGTCATTCCTCGATGCCTACTCGGGCTACCACCAGATCTTCATGACAAGGGAAGATGAAGAGAAAACGGCATTCATCACCCCATGTGGTACGTATTGCTTTATACGGATGGCTTTCGGGTTGAAGAGTGCTGGTTCAACGTTTGCGAGGGCGGTCCAGATTGGTTTTGAACCCCAGCTCCATAGAAATATGGAAGCTTATATGGATGATATAGTGGTTAAAACCAAGAACAAGGCAACCCTCATATCAGATTTACAAGAAACATTTGCAAACCTGCGCAAGATCAATCTCAAGCTGAACCCTGAGAAGTGCGTCTTCGGCATCCCTTCTGGCAAGCTTCTCGGGTTCTCTATGTCACAGCGTGGGATAGAGGCCAATCCAGACAAGATCAAAGCTATAGAGCAGATTGAAGCGCCCAAGCGAGTCAAGGATGTGCGTCGGCTTGCTGGTTGTGTTGCCGCCATGAGCAGGTTCATCTCCAAGTCTGCCGAGCGCGCCCTTCCCTTTTTCAAGATTTTGAAAAAGGCGGGCCCGATGGAGTGGACGCCAGAAGCCGAAGCAGCATTGCAAGATTTGAAGAGGTACCTCTCCTCCGCGCCAATACTAGTTGCGCCTAGGCCACAGGAACCGTTGCTGCTGTACCTGGCGGCAACGAACCAGGTGGTCAGCGCCGCACTAGTGGCGTAGAGAGAAATTGATGATGAGGTAATAGCAGCGATGGAGCCCGATGCCACCGATGCTGAGACAACGCAGCCGGTTGGAGTGCCGCCAAGGAAGAAGATGATGCAGCACCCCGTCTACTTTGTTAGCTCCCTTCTGCAGGGGGCTAGATCAAGGTACTCCGGTGTGCAAAAACTGCTATTCGGCCTTCTTATGGCCTCGAGGAAGCTGCGTCACTACTTCGAGGTGCATGAAATCACTGTCGTCACTCGCCTCCCTCTGCAACGGATATTGCACAATCCAGACGCAATGGGAAGGATCGTAGAGTGGGCACTTGAACTGTCCAGCTTTGGCCTCAAGTTTGAGAGTACCTCGATGATTCAAAGCCGAGTCCTAGCGGAGTTCGTTGCAAAATGGACCGCGACGCCTGACGAAGAAACCCAAGAGACTGCTCTCCCCGGCAAGGAGGCAAGTTGCGACTGGATCATGTACTTTGATGGAGCTTTCTCCTTACAGGGCGCCGGGGTTGGCGTACTGCTTGTCGCGCCCACCGGAGAGCACCTCAAGTACGTGATCCAGATGCACTTCCCCAGGGAGGTGTCAACAAACAATACTGCTGAATACAAGGGGCTGCTTGCTGGTCTTAGGATCGCGGCAGACCTCGGAATCAAGAAACTCATCATCAGGGGCGACTCGCAACTTGTCGTCAAACAAGTCAACAAAGATTACCAGAGCCCGTTGATGAAGGCCTACGTCGATGAAGTGAGAAAGCTAGAAGAGCGTTTTGATGGTATACAGGCGGAGCATGTTCCCCGAGCAGAGAGCGACATCGCCGATTACCTATCAAAGCGCGCTGCCCTCAAGCTACCTGTGGAACCAGGTACCTTTGTGCTTCAGCTAACTCAACCATCCGTTGATCCATTAACAGAGCAAAACAAGAGGAGGAAATCAGGGCCCGGCAAGTACTTTCCCGCCGAGCTCCCCGGAGCTGCCGGCAAGGATGTTGCTGGAGATACTGAGCCCGCCACGGGACGGCTAGCTCCGGCGGAGCATCAAGCTCTTGCCGTCGAGACAGCCGCTCCTGTAGCGGAGGAAACGCCTTTAGTCCTCGTCGTCGAGCCCCAGGCTCCAGCATGGGCATAGCATACCGTCTGATTCCTCCAAATAGGGGAACTTCCTGAGGAGCAGGAAGAAGCGGAAAAAGTAGCCCGTCCCTCTACTATGTACCAGTTCGTCGATGACGTCCTGTACAGAAAGAGGTCGAACGACATGAAATTGAAGTGTATCCCTCGAGAGGAAGGACTGTGGCTGTTGGCGGAGATACATGGAGGCATATGTGGATCCCACATCGGGTCAAGGGCCCTTGCCGGCAAAGCGTTTCGGCAAGGCTTCTTCTGGCCCACCGCCCTCCAGGATGTGACGAAACTAGTCACCAGGTGTGAAGCGTGTCAATTCCATTCAAAGAAGCTTCATCAGCCAACTCAAGCCCTTCAAACCATTCCTCTCTCCTGGCCTTTCTCGGTCTGGGGGCTCGACATACTGGGCCCTTTCCCCCGCGCTGTCGGGGGCTTTGAGTACTTGTACGTTGCAATCGACAAGTTCACAAAGTGGCCAGAAGTGGAAGCAGTGAGGAAGGTCACAACACAGTCAGCCATCAAGTTCTTCAAAGGACTGGTGTGCCATTTTGGTGTACCCAGTAGGGTTATCACTGACAACGGTACACAGTTCACAAGTCGCACCTTCATGCAATATACTCAAGACCTCGGCAGCAAGGCCTGTTTCGCTTCCGTTGCTCACCCACAAAGCAATGGTTAAGCTGAGAGGGCAAATGCTGAAGTACTGCGTGGCCTGAGGACAAAGACCTTTGACAGACTGCACAAGAGTGGAAGGCGCTGGATTGATGAATTGCCGGCAGTTCTTTGGTCAATCAGAACGACACCAAATCGAGCCACCGGCCAGACACCCTTTGCCTTGTTATACGGGGCAGAAGCGGTTCTCCCCACGAAACTCATATACAGGTCACCTCGAGTACTCGCTTATGACGAGCTTGATCAAGAGCAATTGCGACAAGATGACGCAACGCTCCTTGAGGAAGATCGTCTTCGGGCGGCTGTGAGAGCAGCGCGCTACCAGCAAGCCTTGCGCCGCTACCATAGCCGCAAGGTTCATGCCCGAAGCTTTGAGGAAGGCGACCTTGTTCTTCGGCGCATTCAATCGGCCAAGAATTCCAACAAGTTGACGCCAAAGTGGGAAAGCCCTTATCGGGTAATACGAGTCACCAGGCCCGGCGCAGTCCGCCTGGAGACCGAAGATGCCATTCTGGTGAGTAACTCCTGGAACATTGAGCATCTTCGCAAGTTTTACCCATGAGGCGCGGCTTGCCGGCCCCCCCCCCCGGCAAGCCACCTTTTGTACGAGCCTTGCCGATGACACATGTAACCCTTTGTACAAAGCCAGGCGCAGACCCTGAGCATAAGTAAATGAAGCGCTGGCGCCCTAAGTTATAGCATGCATGCTAGGTCGAGTCTCGTCCTTGGTTAGGGTTCATAGTGCTTAGCGGCGACTAACCCCTAGCTTAGAGGTCGAGTGTGCGTATCTTTGTCTTTCTTTTGTCTTCTTTGGTCCACAGGACACACGAATATCCGTGCCGAACCACTTGGGGAGGAAAAAAGAGGAACAGACCAGCATCTAGCCCCCGGCAAGCCAATATTGCCGGGGGCTGCAAGAGCAAAGATTCACCCACGGCGAACCAGGGTTGCCGGGGAGTGCAGCTTCAGATAAGTTCTTCATCCCTTATCATGCATTCCATTATGGATTGAGGTATGTGAAACCTCGTTTTCCCCTAAGCTACCATGCTCCCATAACTCTAGGCCCTAGGGATCGTTCCTGGGGCCAAGTTTGGTCGTAGTCGCGGCAGCGAAAGGATGAAAAAAGGAGCCTGAACCCGCCTCATCCCTGCCTCCGCCAAAGGCATGAGGAAGGTCGAGCGAAGTGGGGAGACGGCAAGGCCTGTTGCAGGGCAAGGAAATGTTTATCTTGAAGATATCAAGGATTTACTCCTTGTCGTGGGTTCCACCCGCAAACAAATGACCCGGCAAGCATCCCTTTTTCATTAAAAACATTCCACTCAGGTACAGTCCATAGGGAATGAAAAACATGAATGATGGGATTACAAGTTTTAAATTCAACAAAGGCCCGAAGGCTTACAAACTAAAAAGAGATAAGGTGCCCGTAATCCCTTTATTGTCCCTCTCCTCAGGAGGCAGGTCAAGGAGGCGAAAGGGACAAAAGGAGCGCCTAGGTGAGCTACAGGTGGCAGAAGACACCAAGAGAACATCTTGGTGGCCGTCCAAAGGCTGGATGGTGATGGCGGCGCCAGAAGCAGAGCTCAAAGATGGGGCGGCAGGACGTCAGCACGCGTCGAAGGCGTCGGTGCCCGCGTACTCTGACTTGACGGCCTTGCCGCCCGCCCTCTTCCTCTTCCGCAACCTCCCAACGCCAGCCGCCCAAGGAGACGACCCCGAGAAGTTCAAGGAGCCGGCGACACGGATGATGGGGTCGCCGGTGCCGCATGGAGCGGCACCCGACACCTAATCGGACCTGTCATCCTGCCGCCTACTACCCTCGTCGTCGCTGCCGCTGTCCTCCTCGTCACTCCCGCCCGAGGAGGAGTCTTCACTATCAGAAGAGCTCTCCACGCAGCACCTTGCACGGATCCCAAAGCACCCGAAGACCTTGACGGAGAGAAGGCCACCCTCCATCAGCTTAACATGGAGAGTGAACCCCTCCGTCAAGCGGTGGGTATGAGCAAACGTCTTCCATCCCCGACAAAGATACATCACGTGAGGGGCGGGGAAGTCGACGCGAACCCGCGTGCCACTGATCCCGCAGCCCCTCATGTGCAGCCGCAACGACTCCGGCGGATCCAGCTCCATCTCCCGCGCAAATGGAGTCACGAGACGAAGGCGACGGCGTGGCGGCCGGCGCAGCCTGACGAAGAACTCACAAGGGTCATCCCCAACATGGCCCTCCATTGGAGGAGGAGCTGCTGGTGGAGGCGAGGCCGGCGCGCCACCCCGTCCTCCTCTTCCCCGAGCGCCCCGGCCTCGCCCACAGCCTCGCCCCTCCCCCTTCCCCTCGCGGCTGGCTCTGCCACCGCAGGCGCAGGAGAAGGAGGGACGCGTTGTCGAGCAGCGACCCTCGCCGCCACTGTTGAAGGACCGGGATTCCCTCTCTCCATGACGAATGGAAGGAGCAGAAGCTGAAGGAAGAAGAAGATGAAAGAATGCAGGACGCCATCCCCCCTCCCGCTCTTTATAAAGGATCGGGGTTGGGGCTTGGCTGCCCCGCTCGGCCAATCAAGATACGGAAGGCGCAGGGAGCCAGGACTGACCCGCTGCCCCAACCAGCGACGGCCCGGTTTCCCGCCTCCACCATTTGCCACCCTGGGCGCTTGGGAGACACGTGGCGGACGTGCAGAACCGAGGGGACGGGTGAGACGACCACTCCCCACCCCGTGATCGTGGGAAGTGGACGCCTTGAAGACCGTGCCTCAGCCCCATTCAGTAAATGGGCTGCGCCTCCACGCCTCCCTCCGTTTATGGGGAAGGCGCGAACCGCCCCTTTACTATGATGTGACGCATGCCTGCGGGAACCAACCCCACGCATGCTGCCCACGTCACACGCACCTCCCCACACCGCGCCACGCATGGGAGTCGTGGGAAGCGCAGCGCACGAAGAATCTTACCGCGGTAAAAACCGCCCCGCCTGCCCGCGCACCGTTTTTGGGCCTAGCCCAACAACGCGTGCGCTTATGTGTGGCCCAGGCCCGGGGGCTCCTGTCGGTGTACAAAAAGAGGGGTACACTTTTTGTACCCCTATAACTATGCACGGGCAGTCTGAGCCACGGGCACCACCACACCAAGCAAGGCAAGGGAGGTGAGCTAGGGTAAGACCGAAGCTCAAGAGAACTAGAACGACGCCAAGGCCAAGACCACGAAGAGCAAAGGGGACAAAGCGGACTCCCCTGGCAAGATCCTTGTCGGGAGACAGTTCTAGCAGCCCCGGCAAGACCCTTGCCGCGGCGACTCGTCCCACACCTACGGAGCAAATCACCCTTGAGTCCACTGCCCCCATGGGGCAAGGATTCGGGAAACATCTCCGTGGTGGCATGCAGATCTTTGTGAAGACATTCAAGATCAGATACGCACTAAGGAGACGACAACCCTTGGCGGGATCCCAGCCGAGGAAGACCACAAGGCCCCCGGCAAGCGCCTTGCCGGGGATGACAACAGGCGCCTCGGCAAGACCCTTGCCAGGGCCCCGGCAAGGCCCTTCCTAAGGACACCCGCGGGGCCACCATCAGGCCCACGCCGACTAAACCTCCACCACCGCATGCACGCAGCTGCCGACCCAACCAGCTGGGCAGGCACCTGCGTGGCCACATGCAGATCTTCGTGAAGAACCACCACTGAACCACCTTAGCTGCCTGCCTACCTACGTGGCATTTCAGGCATCGCTGGCCAGGGCGCGTGTCGACACGAGAAGGAGCGGCGATGGACGAGACAGATCTCTCCCCCGTCCCGGATAAAGCAAGGACACCTAAGCAAGACGCATTAAATGCGCCTTGTCATGTAATGCAAGGGATAACCTCGCATCACTGTACCCTTTCCACCTCCTGTGTGCCACTGTGGCAACCCCTTTTTTCTATAAAAGGAGGCCCGAGGCGACCAGGAGGAGGATTGGGCTTTTTGGAGCTCCTCACGCCCCATAGCTAGCTCAAGAACACAGATATACAATCCACCAAAGCAGGAGTAGGGTTTTACGCATCCTTGCGGCCCGAACCTAGATAAACGAACCGTGTGCTACCTGTTAGATCTGCTCTTCTCACGACCCCGCGCCCCGCTAACCATAGTAGGGATTCTTGTGATCCCATAGGTGTCGTTCCCACCGACATGGTCATACACCCAATGAAAATGGTTTGTTGGATCTCGATTGTGGTGATACATATTCTCATAATATTGAAGCCAAAAGATGCAAAGTTAATAATGATAGTGCAACTTATTTGTGGCACTGCCGTTTAGATCATATTGGTGTAAAGCGCATGAAGAAAATCCATGCTGATGGGCTTTTGGAATCAGTTGATTATGAATCATTTTGATGCTTGCGAACCATGCCTCATGGGCAAGATGACTAAGACTCCGTTCTCCGGAACAATGGAGTGAGCAACTGACATATTGGAAATAATACATACTGATGTATGCAGTCCGATGAGTGTTGAGGCTCGCGGCAGGTATCGTTATTTTCTGACCTTCACAGATGATTTGAGCAGATATGGGTATATCTACTTGATGAAACATAAGTCTGAAACAATTGAAAAGTTCAAAGAATTTCAGAGTGAAGTGGAGAATCATCGTAACAAAAATAAAAGTTTCTATGATATGATCGCAGAAGTAAAATATTTGAGTTACGAGTTTGGCCTTCAGTTAAAACAATGTGAAATAGTTTCACTACTCACGCCACCTGGAACACCACAGTGTAATGGTGTGTCCGAACGTCGTAACTGTACTTTATTAGATATGGTGCGATCTATGATGTCTCTTACCGATTTACCACTATCGTTTTCGGGTTATGCATTAGAGACAGCTACATTCATGTTAAATAGGGCACCATCTAAATCCGTTGAGACGACACCGTATGAAATATGGTTTGGCAAGAAACCTAAGATGTCATTTCTTAAAGTTTGAGGTTGCAATGCTTATGTGAAAAAGTTTCAACCTGATAAGCTCAAACCCAAATCGGAGAAGTGCATCTTCATAGGATACCCAAAAGAAAAATGTTGGGTACACCTTCTATCACAGATCCGAAGGCAAGATATTCATTGCTGAGAATGGATCCTTTCTAGAGAAGAAGTTTCTCTCGAAATAAGTGAGTGGGAGAAAAGTAGAACTTGATGAGGTAACTGTACCTGCTCCCTTATTGGAAAGTAGTTCATCACAGAAATCTGTTCCTGTGACTATTACACCAATTAGTGAGGAAGCTAATGATGATGATCATGTAACTTCAGATCAAGTTACTACCGAACCTCGTAGGTAAACCAGGGTGAGATCCGCACCAGAGTGGTACAGTAATCATGTTCTGGATGTCATGTTACTTGACCATGATGAGCCTACGAACTATGAGGAAGCGATGATGAGCCCAAATTCCATGAAATGGCTTGAGGCCATGAAATCTGAGATGAGATCCATGTATGAGAACAAAGTATGGACTTTGATTGACTTGCCCATTGATCCGCGAGCCATTGAGATTAAATGGATCTTCAAGAGGAAGACGGATGCTGATAGTAGTGTTACTATCTACAAAGCTAGAATTGTCGCAAAAAGGTTTTCGACAAGTTCAAGGTGTTGACTACGATGAGAGTTTCTCACTCGTATCTATGCTTAAGTCTGTCCGAATCATGTTAGCAATTTCCGCATTTTATGAAATCTGGCAAATGGATAAACAAAACTACATTCCTTAATGGATTTATTAAAGAAGAGTTGTATATGATGCAACCAGAAGGTTTTGTCAATCCTAAAGGTACTAACAAAATATGCAAGCTCTAGCGATCCATCTATGGACTGGTGCAAGCATCTCGGAGTTGGAATATACGCTTTGATAAGTTGATCAAAGTATATAGTTTTATACAGACTTGCGGTGCAGCCTGTATTTACAAGAAAGTGAGTGGGACCATTACAGCATTTCTGATAAGTATATGTGAATGACATATTGTTGATCGGAGATAATGTAGAATTATTCTACAAAGCATAAAGGAATGTTTGAAAGGAGTTTTTCAAAGAAAGACCTCGGTGAAGCTGCTTACATATTGAGCATCAAGATCTATAGAGATAGATCAAGACGCTTGATAAGTTTTTCAATGAGTACATACCTTGACAAGATTTTGAAGTAGTTCAAAATGGAACAGTCAAAAAGGAGTTCTTGCCTGTGTTACAAGGTGTGAAGTTGAGTAAGACTCAAAACTCGACCACGGCAGAAGATAGAGAGAGAATGAAAGTCATTCCCTATGCCTCAGCCATAGGTTCTATAAAGTATGTCATGCTGTGTACCAGACCTATTGTATACCCTGCCCTGAGTTTGGCAAGGGAGTAAAATAGTGATCTAGGAGTAGATCACTGGACATTGGTCAAAATTATCCTTAGTGGAATAAGGATATGTTTCTCGATTATGGAGGTGACAAAAGGTTCATCGTAAAGGGTTACGTCGATGAAAGTTTTGACACTGATCCAGATGACTCTAAGTCTCAATCTGGATACATATTGAAAGTGGGAGCAATTAGCTAGAGTAGCTCCATGCAGAGCATTGTTGACATACAAATTTGCAAAATATGTACGGATCTGAATGTGGCAGACCCGTTGACTAAACTTCTCTCACAAGCAAAACATGATCACACCTCGGTACTCTTTGGGTGCTAATCACATAGCAATGTGAACTAGATTATTGACTCTAGTAAAAAATTTGGATGTTGGTCACATGTCGACGTGAACTATGGATGTTAATCACATGGTGATGTGAACTATTGATGTTAAATCACATGGCGATGTGAACTAGATTATTGACTCTAGTGCAAGTGGGAGACTGAAGGAAATATGCCCTAGAGGCAATAATAAAGTTATTATTTATTTCCTTATATCATGATAAATGTTTATTATTCGTGCTAGAATTGTATTAACCAGAAACATAATACATGTGTGAATACATAAACAAACAGAGTGTCACTAGTATGCCTCTACTTGACTAGCTCGTTGATCAAAGATGGTTATGTTTCCTAACCATAGACATGAGTTTTCATTTGATTAACGGGATCACATCATTAGGAGAATGATGTGATTGACTTGACCCATTCCATTAGCTTAGCACTTGATCGTTTAGTTTGTTGCTACTGCTTTCTTCATGACTTATACATGTTCCTATGACTATGAGATTATGCAACTCCCGTTTACCGGAGGAACACTTTGTGTGCCACCAAACGTCACAACGTAACTAGGTGATTATAAAGGTGCTCTACAGGTGTCTCCAAAGGTACTTGTTGGGTTGGCGTATTTCGAGATTAGGATTTGTCACTCCGATTGTTGGAGAGGTATCTCTGGGCCCACTCGGTAATGCACATCACTATAAGCCTTGCAAGCATTGCAACTAATGAGTTAGTTGTGGGATGATGTATTACGAAACGAGTAAAGAGACTTGCCGGTAACGAGATTGAACTAGGTATTGAGATACCAAGGATCGAATCTCGGGCAAGTAACATACCGATGACAAAGGGAACAACGTATGTTGTTATGCGGTCTGACCGATAAAGATCTTCGTAGAATATGTAGGAGCCAATATGGGCATCCAGGTCCCGCTATTGGTTATTGACCAGAGAGGTGTCTCGGTCATGTCTACATAGTTCTCGAACCCGTAGAGTCCGCACGCTTAATGTTCGTTGACGATATAGTACTATGAGTTATGTATGTTGGTGACTGAATGTTGTTCGGAGTTTTGGATGAGATCACAGACATGACGAGGAACTCTGGAATGGTCCGGAAGTAAAGATTGATATGTGGATAGTAGTGTTTGATCTCCGTAATGGTTCCGGAATTCACCGGAAGGGGTTCCGGATGTTTCCCGAAATGTTTGGGCATGAGAACACTTTATCTGGGCCAAAGGGGAAAGCCCACGAGGCTTTTTGAAAGTGCAAAAGGAAGTTTTGCGGAGACCAGAGGCTAGATGCCAGGAACCCTGGCGTCTAGGGGGTAGACGCCAGGAACCCTGGCGTCTAACCCTGGAGTCCGAGAAGGACTCTTGCCTTTCGGGTGAAACCGACTTTGAGGAGGCTTTTACTCCAAGTTTTGACCCCAGGGCTCAACATATAAATAGAGGGGTAGGGCTAGCACCAAAGACACATCAAGAAACACCAAGCCATGTGCCGGCAACCCCGTCCCCTCTAGTTTATCCTCCGTCATAGTTTTCATAGTGCTTAGGCGAAGCCCTGCGGAGATTGTTCTTCACCAACACCGTCACCATGCTGTCATGCTGCCGGAACTCATCTACTACTTTGCCCCTCTTGCTGGATCGAGAAGGCGAGGATGTCACCGAGCCGAACGTGTGCAGAACTCGGAGGTGCCGTGCTTTCGGTACTTGGATCGGTTGGACGTGAAGACGTACGACTACATCAACCGCGTTGATATAACGCTACCGCGAACGGTCTACGAGGGTACGTAGACAACACTCTCCCCTCTCGTTGCTATGCATCACCATGATCTTGCATGTGCGTAGGAATTTTTTTGAAATTACTACGTTCCCCAACAGTTGGATCACGAAGACGTTCGACTACATCAACCGTGTTACTAAACACTTCCACTTTCGGTCTACGGGGGTACATGGACACACTATCCCCTCTCGTTGCTATGCATCTCCTAGATAGATCTTGCATGATCGTAGGAAATTTTTTGAAATACTGCGTTCCCCAACAGATTTCTCTAATGTTGATGTGGTTCATTGTTTTAGAGAGGCAAATCTTGTTGTTGATAGCATAGCAAAGAGTTCTCTTAGATCTAGATATTCTATGGTTTGGGATAGTGATTGTCCAGAATTTATTTCTCATCAAATTGTAAATGATCTCGCTATTATTTGAGGAATAAAGTTGTTTTGATGTCAAAAAAAGAGACACCAGTTCGGGAATTCATACCAAACTATGGCGTCATCATCTAGAGGATCGAATCCAATATGGAAGAAGGTGTGGGCACCTTCGTTTCCTGGTAAGGTCAATAAAGGAAATATGCCCTGGAGGCAATAATAAATTGTTATTTACATTTCCTTATATCATGATAAATGTTTATTATTCATTCTAGAATTATATTAACTGGAAACTTAGTACATGTGTGAATACATAGACAAACAGAGTGTCACTAGTATGCCTCTACTTGACTAGCTCGTTGAATCAATGATGGTTATGTTTCCAGGCCATAGACAAGAGTTGTCACTTGATTAACGGGATCACATCATTAGAGAATGATGTGATTGACTTGACCCATCCGTTAGCTTACCACGATGATCGTTTAGTTTGTTGCTATTGCTTTCTCCATAACTTATACATGTTCCTCTGACTATGAGATCATGCAACTCCCAAATACCGGAGGAACACTTAGTGTGCTATCAAACGCCACAACGTAACTGGGTGACTATAAAGATACTCTATGGGTGTCTCCAATGGTGTTTGTTAAGTTGGCATAGATCGAGATTAGGATTTGTCACTCCGATTATCGGAGAGGTATCTCTGGGCCCTCTCGGTAATGCACATCACTATAATCCTTGCAAGCAATGTAACTAATGAGTTAGTTACGGGATGGTGCATTACGGAACGAGTAAAGAGACTTGTCGGTAACGAGATTGAACTAGGTATTGAGATATTGGAGATCGAATCTCGAGCAAGTAACATACCGATGACAGAGGGAACAACGTATGCTGTTATGCGGTTTGACCGATAAAGATCTTCGTAGAATATGTGGGAGCCAATATGAACATCTAGGTTCCGCTATTGGTTATTGATCGGAGACGTGTCTCGGTCATGTCTACATAGTTCTCCAACCCGTAGGGTCCGCACGCTTAACGTTCGGTGATGATCAGTATTATGAGTTTATGTGTTTTGATGTACCGAAGGTAGTTCAGAGTCCCGGATATGATCACAGACATGACGAGGAGTCTCGAAATGGTCGAGACATAAAGATTGATATATTGGACGGCTATATTCGGACACCGGAAGTGTTCCGGGTGATTTCAGAGAAAATCGAAGTGCCGGAGGGTTACCGGAACCCCCCGAGGAAAGATTGGGCCTACATGGGCCATAGGGAAGAGGGGAGGCAGCCCACAAGGGGCAGACGTGCCCCCTCCCTATAGGGAGTCCGAATTGGACTAGGGAGCCCCCCCCTTTCCTTCTCCTCTTCCTCTCTTTTCCCTCTTTCCCCTTCTCCTCCTAGTTGGACTAGGAAAGGAGGAATCCTATTCCTACTAGGAGGAGGATTCCTCCCCTCCTTGGTGCGCCCTAGGGCTGGCCGGCCTCCCCCCTTGCTCCTTTATATACGGGAGCAGGGGCACCCTAGAACACAACAATAAACATTGTCTTAGCCGTGTGCAATGCCCCCCTCCACCATAATCCACCTCGGTCATATCGTCGTAGTGCTTAGGCGAAGCCCTGCGCCAGTAGCTTCATCATCACGCCATCGTGTTGATGAAACTCTCTCTCGACACTCAGCTGGATCTAGAGTTCGTGGGACGTCACCGAGCTGAACGTGTGCAGATCGCGGAGGTGTCATACTTTCGGTACTAGGATCGGTCGGATCGTGAAGACGTTCGACTACATCAACCACGTTGTCATAACACTTCCATTTACGGTCTATGAGGGTACGTAGACAACACTCTTCCCCTCTCGTTGCTATGCATCACCTAGATAGATCTTGCGTGTGCGTAGGAATTTTTTTTTTGAAATTACTGTGTTCCCCAACAATGGTATCCAAGCCAGGTCTATGCGTAGATGTTATATGCATGAATAGAACACAAAGGAGTTGTGGGTGTGGGTATATACATATTGCTTGCCGTCACTAGTTGATTCCTTATTTAGCGGTATTGTTGGATGAAGCGGCTCAGACCGACATTACGCGTACGCTTACGCAAGACTGGTTCTACCGACGTGCTTCGCACACAGGTGGCTAGTGGGTGTCAGTTTCTCCAACTTTAGTTGAATCGGATTCAATGAACAGGGTTCTTTCTGAAGATCAAAAAGCAATCACTATATCGCGTTGTGGTTTTTGATGCGTACGTAAGAACAATTCTTGCTCAGACCATAGCAGCCACGTAAAACTTGCAACAACAAAGTAGAGGACGTCTAACTTGTTTTTACAGGGCATATTGTGATGTGATATGGTCAAGACATGACACAAAATTTTATTGTATGAGATGATCATGTTTTGTAACAGAGTTATCGGCAACTAGCAGGAGCCATATGGATGTCGCTTTATTATATGAAATGCAATCGCCATGTAATTGCTTTACTTTATCACTAAGAAGTAGCGATAGTCGTAGGAGCAATAGTTGGCGAGACGACAATGATGCTTCGATGGAGATCAAGGTGTCAAGCCGGTGATGATGGTGATCATGAATGTGCTTTGGAGATGGAGATCAAAGGCACAAGATGATGATGGCCATATCATATCACTTATATTGATTGCATGTGATGTTTATCCTTTATGCATCTTATTTTGCATAGTTTTGCGGTAGCATTATAAGATGATCTCTCACTAAATTTCAAGGTACAAGTGTTCTCCTTGAGTATGCACCGTTGCTACAGTTCGTCGTGCCGAGAAACCACATGATGATCGGGTGTGATAAGCTCTACGTTCACATACAACGGGCGCAAGCCAGTTTTGCACATGCAGAATACTCGGGTTAAACTTGACGAGCCTAGCATATGCAGATATGGCCTCGGAACACTGAGACCGAAAGGTCGGGTGTGAATCATATAGTAGATATGATAAACATAATGATGTTCACCATTGAAAACTACTCCATCTCACGTGATGATCGGACATGGTTTAGTTGATAGGGATCACATGATCACTTAGATGATTAGAGAGAGAGATGTCTATATAAGTGGGAGTTCTTAAGTAATTTGATTAATTGAAATTTAATTTATCATGAACTTAGTACCTGATAGTATTTTGCATGTCTATGTTGTTGTAGATAGATGGCCCGTGTTGTTGTTCCATTGAATTTTAATGCGTTCCTAGAGAAAGCTAAGTTGAAAGATGATGGTAGCAACTACATGGACTGGGTCCGTAACTTGAGGATATCCTCATTGCTGCACAGAAGAATTACGTCCAGGAAGCACCGCTAGGTGAAAAACCCGCTGCGGGAGCAACGCCAGATGTTGTGAACACCTGGCAGAGCAAAGCTGATGACTACTCGATAGTTCAGTGTTCCATGCTTTACGGCTTAGAACCGGGACTTCAACGATGTTTTGAACGTCATGGAGCATATGAGATGTTCCAGGAGTTGAAGTTAATATTTCAAGCAAATGCCCGGATTGGGAGATATGAAGTCTCCAATAAGTTCTATAGCTGCAAAATGGAGGAGAATAGTTCTGTCAGTGAACATATACTCAGAATGTCTAGGTACCACAACCACTTGACTCAGCTTGGAGTTAATCTTCCTGATGATAGTGTCATCGACAGACTTCTTCAATCACTGTCACCAAGCTACAAGAGCTTCGTGATGAACTATAATATGCAAGGGATGGATAAGACTATTCTCGAGCTTTTCACAATGCTAAAGGCTGCGGAGGTAGAAATCAAGAAGGAGCATCAAGTGTTGATGGCCAACAAGACCACTGGTTTCAAGAAAAAGGGTAAAGGGAAGAAGGGGAACTTCAAGAAAAACAGCAAGCCAGTTGTTTCTCAAGTGAAGAAACCCAAGTCTGGTCCTAAACCTGAAACTGAGTGCTTCTACTGCAAAGGAACTTGTCACTGGAAGTGGAACTGCGCCAAGTATTTGGCGGATAAGAAGGATGGCAAAGTGAAAGGTATATTTGATATACATGTTATTGATGTGTACCTTACTAATGCTCGCAGTAGCACCTGGGTATTTGATACTGGTTCTGTTGCTAATATTTGCAACTCGAAAAAGGGGCTACGGATTAAGCGAAGATTGGCTAAGGACGAGGTGACGATGCGCGTGGGAAATGGTTCCAAAGTCGATGTGATCACCGTCGGCACGCCACCTCTACATCTACCTTCGGGATTAATTTTAGACCTAAATAATTGTTATTTGGTCCCAGCATTGAGCATGAACATTATATCTGGATCTTGTTTGATGCGAGACGGTTATTCATTTAAATCAGAGAATAATGGTTGTTCTATTTATATGAGTAATATCTTTTATGGTCATGCACCCTTGATGAGTGGTCTATTTTTACTAAATCTTGATAGTAGTGATACACATGTTCATAGTATTGAAGCCAAAAGATGCAAAGTTAATAATGATAGTGCAACTTATATGTGGCACTGCCGTTTGGGTCATATTGGTGTAAAGCGCATGAAGAAACTCCATTCTGATGGACTTCTGGAATCACTTGATTATGAATCACTTGGTACTTGTGAACCATGCCTCATGGGCCAGATGACTAAAACTCCATTCTCCGGAACAATGGAGCGAGCAACAGGGTTATTGGAAATCATACATACTGATGTATGTGGTCCAATGAACACTGAGGCTCGCGGCGGATATCGTTATTTTCTTACCTTCATAGATGATTTGAGCAGATATGGGTATATGTACTTAATGAAACATAAGTCTGAAACATTTGAAAAGTTCAAAGAATTTCAGCGTGAAGTGGAAAATCATCATAACAAGAAAATCAAGTTTCTGCGATCTAATCATGGAGGTGAATATTTGAGTTATGAGTTTGGACTTCATTTGAAATAATGCGGAATAGTTTTGCAACTCACGCCACCTGGAACACCACAACGTAATGTGTGTCCAAATGTCGTAACCGCACTTTATTAGATATGGTGCGATCTATGATGTCCCTCACTGATTTACCGCTATCGTTTTGGGGTTATGCTTTAGAGATGGCTGCATTCACGTTAAATAGGGCACCATCAAAATCCGTTGAGACGACCCCTTATGAACTGTGATTTGGCAAGAAACCCAAGTTGTCGTTTCTTAAAGTTTGGGGCTGCGATGCTTATGTGAAAAAGCTTCAACCTGATAAGCTCGAACCCAAATCGGAGAAATGTGTCTTCATAGGATACCCAAAGGACACTGTTGGGTACACCTTCTATCACAGATCCTAAGGCACGATATTCGTTGCTAAGAATGGATCCTTTCTAGCGAAGGAGTTTCTCTTGAAAGAAGTGAGTGGGAGGAAAGTAGAACTCGACGAGGTAATTGTACCTTCTCCTTTATTGGAAAGTAGTTCATCACAGAAACTGGTTCCTGTGACACCTACACCAATTAGTGAGGAAGCCAATGATGATGATCATGAAACTTCAGATCAAGTTACTACCGAACCTCGTAGGTCAACAGAGTAAGATCCGCACCAGAGTGGTACAGTAATCCTGTTCTGGAGGTCATGTTACTTGACCATGATGAACCTACGAACTATGAGGAAGCTATGATAAGCCCAGATTCCGCAAAATGGCTTGAGGCCATGAAATCTGAGATGGGATCCATGTATGAGAACAAAGTGTGGACTTTGGTTGACTTCCCCGATGATCGGCAGGCCATAGAGAATAAATGGATCTTCAAGAAGAAGACTGACGTTGATGGTAATGTTACTGTCTATAAAGCTCGACTTGTTGCGAAAGGTTTTCGACAAGTTCAAGGAGTTGACTACGATGAGACCTTCTCACTTGTAGCGATGCTTAAGTCTGTCTGAATCATGTTAGCAATTGCCGCATTTTATGATTATGAAATTTGGCAAATGGATGTAAAGACTGCATTCCTGAATGGATATCTGGAAGAAGAGTTGTATATGATGCAACCTGAAGGTTTTATCGATCCAAAAGGTGCTAACAAAGTGTGCAAGCTCCAGCGATCCATTTATGGACTGGTGCAAGCCTCTCGGAGTTGGAATAAACGTTTTGATAGTGTGATCAAAGCATATGGTTTTATACAGACTTTTGGAGAAGCCTGTATTTACAAGAAAGTGAGTGGGAGCTCTGTAGCATTTCTGATATTATATGTAGATAACATATTGCTGATCGGAAATGATATAGAATTTCTGGATAGCATAAAAGGATACTTGAATAAGAGTTTTTCAATGAAAGACCTCGGTGAAGCTGCTTATATATTGGGCATCAAGATCTATAGAGATAGATCAAGGTGCTTAATTGGACTTTCACAAAGCACATACCTTGATAAAGTTTTGAAGAAGTTCAAAATGGATCAAGAAAAGAAAGGGTTCTTGCCTATCTTACAAGGTGTGAAGTTGAGTCAGACTCAATGTCCGACCACTACAGAAGATAGAGAGAAAATGAAAGTCATTCCCTATGCTTCAGCCATAGGTTCTATCATGTATGCAATGTTGTGTACCAGACCTAATATGTACCTTGCTATTATTTTAGCAGGGAGGTACCAAAGTAATCCAGGAATGGATCACTAGACATCGGTCAAGAACATCCTGAAATACCTGAAAAGGACTAAGGGTATGTGTGTCATTTATGGAGGTGACAAAGATCTCGTCGTAAATGTTTACATCAATGCAAGTTTTGACACTGATCCGGATGACTCTAAGTCACAAACCGGATACGTATTTTTTATTAATTGGTGGAGCTGTCAGTTGGTGCAGTTCCAAGTAGAGCGTCGTGGTGGGATCTACATGTGAAGCGGAGTACATAGTTGCTTCGGAAGCATGAAATGAAGGAGTCTGGATGAACGAGTTCATATCCGATCTAGGTGTCATACCTAGTGCATCTAGTCTAATGAAAATCTTTTGTGACAATACTGGTGCAATTGCCTTGGCAAACGAATCCAGATTTCACAAGAGAACCAAGCACATCAAGAGATGCTTCAATTCCATCCGCGATCAAGTCAAGGAGGGAGACATAGAGATTTGCAAGATACATACGGATCTGAATGTTGCAGACCCATTGAGTAAGCCTCTCTCACGAGCAAAACATGATCAGCACCAAGACTCCATGGATGTTAGAATCATTACAATGTAATCTAGATTATTGACTCTAGTGCAAGTGGGAGACTGAAGGAAATATGCCCTAGAGGCAATAATAAAGTTGTTGTTTATATTTCCTTATATCATGATAAATGTTTGTTATTCATGCTAGAATTGTATTAACTGGAAACTTAGTACATGTGTGAATACATAGACAAACAGAGTGTCACTAGTATGCCTCTACTTGACTAGCTCGTTGAATGAATGATGGTTATGTTTCCTGACCATAGACAAGATTTGTCACTTGATTAACGAGATCACATCATTAGAGAATGATGTGATTGACTTGACCCATCCGTTAGCTTAGCATGATGATCGTTTAGTTTGTTGATATTGCTTTCTCCATAACTTATACATGTTCCTATGACTATGAGATCATGCAACTCCCAAATACCGGAGGAACACTTAGTGTGATATCAAATGTCACAACATAACTGGGTGACTATAAAGATGCTCTATAGGTGTCTCCGATGGTGTTTGTTAAGTTGACATAGATCGAGATTAGGATTTGTCACTCCCGGTATCAGAGAGGTATCTTTGGGCCCTCTTGGTAATGCACATCATTATAAGCCTTGCAAGCAATGTAACTAATGAGTTAGTTACGGGATGGTGCATTACGAAATGAGTAAAGAGACTTGCCGGTAACGAGATTGAACAAGATATTGAGATACCGACGATCGAATCTCGGGCAAGTAACATACCGATGACAAAGGGAACAACATATGTTGTTATGCGGTTTGACCGATAAAGATCTTCGTAGAATATGTGGGAGCCAATATGAACATCCAGGTTTCGCTATTGGTTATTGACCGGAGACGTGTCTCGGTCATGTCTACATAGTTCTCGAACCCGTAGGGTCTGCATGCTTAACGTTCGGTGACGATCGGTATTATGAGTTTATGTGTTTTGATGTACTGAAGGTAGTTCGGAGTCGCCGATATGATCATAGACCTGACGAGGAGTCTCAAAATGGTCGCGACATAAAGATTGATATATTGGACGGCTATATTCGGACACCGGAAGTGTTCCGGGTGATTTTGAAGAAAAATGGAGTGTCGGAGGGTTTCCGGAACAAGCCCCCCCCCCCGGGGGGGGGGAGATTGGGCCTACATGGGCCATAGGGAAGAGGGGAGGCAGCCCACAAGGGGCAGCCGCACCCCCTCCCTATAGGGAGTCCGAATTGGACTAGGGAGGGGGCGCGTCCCCCATTTCCTTCTCCTCTTCCTCTCTTTTCCCTCTTTCCCCTTCTCCTCTTAGTTGGACTAGGAAAGGAGGAATCCTACTCCTACTAGGAGGAGGATTCCTCCCCTCCTTGGCGCGCCCTAGTTCCGATGATGACCCACAAGTATAGGGGATCTATCGTAGTCCTTTCGATAAGTAAGAGTGTCGAACCCAATGAGGAGCAGAAGGAAATGATAAGCAATTTTCAGTAAGGTATTCTCTGCAAGCACTGAAATTATCGGTAACAGGAGAAGTCTTGCTATTAGGAGAAGTGGATCAAGACTTGAGATGGCTCCCACCCCACCCCCACCCCTGCCGATAGGCTCTTCGGCGATCTCCCTTCCTAGCCACTAATTTCCCAAACCCATCCACTCATCGGATCCGGCGTCATCTCCTCTCCACGTGGATCACCATCTTTGATGGATCAGGGTTCTGGTTCCACCCTTGGCTTGGATTTCTCCAAGGGGCTAGTTTTTGCAAATGAGATCTATAGATCTCTTGGCGTCTCGGTTCATCCTACTGATGGCATGGATTCTTTCATCATGGTGGTATCTTTTAGTAGGCATGATTTCCGACTCTCAGAGGATTCAGTTGCTGCAGCACTCGAGGCCGCTATTGGTGGATCAGCGATTGAGTTCATGGTTTCCCTAATACGTGACAAGGTATTCTCCTTTCATGTCTCATGCAAAAAAGTTGGTCTCCACGTTCTTGCTCTTAGGTCTTTTATTTGTAAGCATTTCAAATGCTTCTTCCATCTTTGGGGACATGGTGGGCCAAATTGGAGACGTGAGGGTTTGATTTGGAGGAAAGAGTGTGATGCCGAATGGATCTTTGTTAGCCCTAACAAACGTCGGGCTACACTGGGCATGTTAGCCATGCATAAACCTCCTGTTAAATCCTTGCTCAAATCTGCCCTCAGTTGCAGGAAGAAACTCTCTTTTGCCACGTTCCAAAACTATCCAGTTTGCAAAGGATACCAGTACCCTGCCACGCAAGATTGCGTTGACATGGTACGGGACGCAGGTTATGTTCTTCAACAACGTGAGAGTGTTATTATTCATCCACCTCCGGCACCGGAGCTCCGGTGGACGGTGGCCTCGCCACCGATCTATTTTGGTACGGTTCCCCCGCCGCTCACTCAATCTGCGTCAATCTCGCGCGAGCTGGCTCCTCAATCTTCGGAGCATTTGTTGGGCGGGTCTGTGATTCTTTCAAATCCTCCTAACTTACCTTCAATTGCTGGACCAATTGGGTCAACCACAGCCAATACTACCCAGCCCAACATCCCGTCTTCTGTATCACGCGACACTTCTACAGGCCTAGTCGATGCTGAATCTCCCAATGCATGGCAGGTCAATGACAAATCTCCTACCCACGAGACGGGCCGGTCAGCGGCGGATTTGGATGGTTTTTCTTCTATGGTTGATGATATGGTTTTCAATGTTTGGAAATGCCACAACTGCTTTTCTATGGCACATATCACCGCTAATTGCACCAATCAAACGCGTTGTCGCCAATGTTTTCAGCCAGGCCACAGGGCAAAATCTTGCACAGGATCTGCGCCAGCAGGAGGTTTTAGGTGGGTCCCGCGTGGCATTGAGAGTCCATCTGACCACCCACCACCATCTATAGGGCTTGACGCCTCGAGTTCCCTCCAACCTGCCGCTGCCGCCTACCCATTGATACGTCCCGTCGACGAGTTCCATCTAGCATCGTCATATGAGCCTACGCCATTACCCTCTTCCCCTCCAGCTCCGCCTCCGCCACCACCCCCCTTGCACCACCTACACCAGCACCACCGTCCGCCCCACCGCCAGACACGCCGCCACCTCCACCCACAACACCCCCGCCATTGCAGCGCTCTCCGCCAGCATCTCCAGAGATGGCCAACTTCGAGCTTGACCCACTGCCATACGTGCCGCCCGGCTTTGAGATCATCGACGGTGGACCGCTCCGTCTTCCTCGCATGTTTTTTGCTCCAGCTGTTGCGCCTGACAGAAGGCATGAGGAGTACGCGATTGGCATCGTCGAGCCAACGCCACTGCCTGAGGAGATTCAACTCTACCACAATATGGTTAGTGATTTTGTTGTCAATCAGTTGGAAAGCGAAATTTTGGATGTCCAGCCATGGATTCAAGGTGTCGGGCTTTTCCGGTTTCGTAGTGCCATCTCTAGGCAGATCATGGTAGATCACCCTCCCTTTGATTTGGGTAATGACCGCTTTGTCCGTTTTATTCCGCATGATGAGGGGAACAATTACAGAGTTGTTCAGGGTTTTCATCGTGGATGGGTCATGCTTCTTGGGGTCCCATTGGATTATCGTCGGCCGCAGTTCATTGCAGAGGTAATCAGCACCTTTGGTCGCTTCCATTATTGGCATCAGGCGAACCCTTTACTGGCGAGGACTCTGGCATATGTGTCCTTCCCTGTTCCATCCCTAGTACCACGAGATGTGGTTTATCGCGAGTTCGGGGACTTTGGTGGGACTAGGGTTTCATGGTCTGCTCCTATATATGTCCTGTCCGCGGATTTTGCGGACGTGCTGCCTGCAGATGAAGACCCCATGCCATTTGATGGAAATCCTCACCCCCTGCCTGGTCATCTCCACTTCAACAATCACAACTGGGTTCTGCCAGAGTTTCCTGAGATTGGGTGGAATGACGTGCCGCCACCCACTGTTGACAATGCTAATGATCAGCATGAGGCTGCTCCTGCAAATATGGCAGTTCCTGACGAACCTCTTGAAGTTCAGTCTCAAGAATCCATGGTGTTGCAGGTGTCTGATAATTCTATGCACAATGACAATGGTCCAGAAGACGCTCACAATGCAGAGATTGCGCCTTTTCACCCAGTGGCTCTTCCAGCTCAACAGGTCCTCCACATTTGGTCAGGTGCTCACGGTCTTTGGCCCAATCCTGCCTCCCCAGATGCAGTGGACCCGTACCTTCTATAAGTACATGCCACAGTTTGCTTCAGTAGTCATCCCACGTCCATTGCAGATGCCTTTGTTCAACTCCATCAAGCAGTCCTGGTATCCGCATCTTTCTACTGGGAGCATGAATCTCAGCTTGTTGCCACCACCGATTGCTACTGAGTCTTCCTACCAGTTTTCTCCAACCAAGCGCCCTGTTGCTCGGGCGCTCTGTTTCGAAGAGCCTGCTGAGTTGTCTGAACCTGTCACCGAGAAATTTCAGTTCTATGCTATGTTGCCTGCAACCACTAACAAGCGCCCACGCAAATCTGCTTCTATTGTCCTAGAGACAGAAGTTCGACGTAGCGCGCGGCTCCGCTCCCTGCGCGATGGTTTTTGTCAGGTACCCCCAGGAACAGACACACCACAATCTGTCAGGCGCACAAAGAAGCGTAGAACTTGTGCTCGACCCACTCAGTCTGCACCCGCTCCTGATGAGACAGTTGTGCCTCCTCCAACTGCCATTGCTGATCTGCAACGCATTGGCGCACGCCTGAAGATTGCCCCTGAAAAGATCACGGTGGAAAAGCTTGTAGCTGATCCTTCTGAAGCCTCTACCTCCAGGGATGCCGATGATGCATGAAGCCAATTGCATCAAGGGTTGCTGGCGAACCCCTTCAATCGCCACTTATCTTTATTTACTCTATCTGCTGTGGAACTTTATGATGTTGTTTGATGGATGCTGTAGGTCATTATGTGATCTACTTTTGCTCTTCTTTATGTTAGTTTGTAATGAGTCAGACAAACCTTAGAGACTGGAAGATTTTGTGTTGGAATGTGCGTGGTCTTAACTCCGAAGCGCGACAACTTGCAGTCAAACAGAAGATAGATGAAAGTGGGGCTCCATAGTCTGTTTGCAAGAAACTAAATGCATGCACATTGATCAGCGTTTCCTTAGGAAATTTTGTCCTCGACGCTTTGATACTTTCGTGTATATACCTTCAGCCGGGGCTTCTGGTGGGATTCTGGTTATTTGGAATTCAGCTTTTTTCTCTGGCAGATTAATCCAGGCGCTTCCATATGGTATTATTGTTGAGTTCAAATCTTCTCACACTTCTGAAGTTTGGACTTTAGTGTCAGTTTATGGTCCTTGTCAGAATCCAGCTCGAGCTGAATTTGTTCAGTGGTTATATAATCTCAACATTCAAATGGATGAGAATTGGCTGTTGCTTGGTGATTTCAATTTCATGCGATCTTTGGACAACCGTAATCTACCAGGGGGTGATGTTAATGATATCTTCCTTTTTAATGAAATCATTGGCCATTTAGGCTTGGTTGAATTACCAATAAAAGGACGGCAGTTTACCTGGTCCAATATGCAAACAAGTCCACTCCTTGAACAGATTGACTGGTTTTTTACCACAGTAGCTTGGACCTCAGACCACCCTAATACGATGGTCTTGCCCCTAGCAAGGACTGCATCGGACCACGTACCTTGTGTGGTCTCGGTTGCCACTTCTATCCCAAAAGCCAAAGTTTTCCGTTTTGAAAACTATTGGGTTAATCTACCTGGTTTTGCTGAATGTGTTTCTGAAGTCTAGAACAGGCCTGTCCACAGGGCTTCTACTGCGGCCACTATCTCGGCCAAATTTAAAGCCCTTCGCTATGCTCTTAAGAGGTGGCATGTTAGTCTCTCGAAGGTTAAAGCCCTTATTGCTGATTGCAACAAGGTGATCTTGCACTTTGATGGCCTGGAGGAACTAAGGGTGCTCACTTGGCTAGAGATGAACTTTCGTCAAATTGTTAAACTTCATCTTGAGGATATTCTTCGTTTGCAATTTATATACTGGAAACAGCGATGCACTATCAGATCTATCAAAGTTGGGGAAGAAAACACGAAGTTCTTCCATGCCATGGCCACTGAGCGCTACCGAAGGAATACAATCACCTCCATTAAAAACGCTGCAGGAGAGGTTGTCACTGATCATCATCAGTTAGCTTCCATGTTCTGGTCAGATTTCAAACAACGTATGGGCCAATCTAAGGGGATTCGCATGACCTTTGATCTTGACACCTTTCTGCCTAGAGTCCAGGGTCTTGAGGAGTTATCCAGGCCTTTCTCTGATGATGAAGTGGAGGAGGTCATTAAACATTTACCACCAGACCGTGCCCCGGGCCCGGATGGATTTACTGGCCTTTTCCTCAGGAAATGCTGGAGCATTCTAAAGCCAGATTTTATGAAGCTAGCTAATGAGTTCTATGAAGGAAACTGCAACCTGGAATGTTTGAACACATCCCTCATTACTCTCATTCCTAAGAAGTTAAGCCCGGAGTCTGTTGGTGACTTTCGGCCCATCTCTTTAACCAATACATGTCTAAAATTCTTGACCAAACTTCTAGCGAATCGATTGCAGAAAGTAATCCTCCAATGCATACATCGCAACCAATATGGCTTTCTCAAGTGTCGCTCTATCCAGAACTGTCTTGCATGGTGTTTTGAATATATACACCAGTGCAAAGCATCAAAGAGGCCCATTGTTTTACTGAAACTTGATTTCACAAAAGCATTTGACACGATTGAGCATGATGCCATCCTCACAATTCTTAAGCATAAGGGCTTTGATGACCATTGGAAGGACTGGGTCAGTAACCTCCTATCGTCGGGTTCTTCTTCAGTATTGTTAAATGGAGTACCGGGCCAGCATTTCCAATGCAAATGTGGTGTTCGGCAAGGCGATCCCCTATCGCCCCTCCTCTTCGTCATTGCGGTGGATCTTTTACAAGCTGTCGTGAATGACATGTGTGCCCGTAATGTCCTCACCCTACCAATCCCAACGAGATCAAATGATTACCTGATTGTGCAGTATGAGGATGATACTCTGATAGTTTTGCCAGCGGTGGACAGCCAACTCATTGCCCTCAAGGATATGTTACCAACTTTGCTACATCCACGGGTCTGCAGGTCAATTTCAGCAAATCATCTCTCATCCCAATGAATATGTCTGCAGAAGAAGGAGCTCGCATTGCTGATTTGCTGGGCTGCTCTGTTGGATCAATGCCATTTACTTATCTTAGCTTGCCCATGGGTACCTCTAGACCGACCATTTATGACCTGCTGCCTCTTGTTGATCGCATTGAGAGAAGACTTTCGGCATCTTCATGTCTCCTCAACCAAGGAAGTCGACTCCAACTTCTGTAGTCTGTCCTCACATCCATGCCCATCTACTTTCTCTGTTCCTTATCAATACCGCAGGGTATCCTCAAACAGATTGAAAGGATCGAACGTCAATGCCTCTGGCGGGGGAATACTGACGTTCCAAGGCAATCTCTAGCCGCTTGGGATTTGGTATGTCGACCAAAAAAGTTTGGAGGGCTAGGGGTCACCCATTTGGGAGTGCAAAATGAAGCTCTTCTGCTCAAGCATCTGTTCAAGTTTTTCAACAAGAAAGATGTTCCATGGGTGAATCTAATCTGGGATTCTTACTATCATTCCTCACCTCCACAAGTCACTCAGCTCTGTGGCTCATTTTGGTGGCGCGATGTGCTCAGGTTGTATGACAAGTTTGTGTTGTTAGCCATACCAGAAGTGCATGCTGGGGATACTGTGGTTTTTTGGCTTGATCGTTGGCAAATCGACAACCGTATGATTGCCCTTAAGGATCGTTTCCCTCGACTTCATTCATTTGCCATGGATGATACAATAACAGTTAAGGGTTTTCTTTCTCATCAGACGATTATGGAAGGTTTTCACCTACCTTTCTCAGAGGAGGCATATCTGGAGCTAACACAACTGCAAAACTTGCTACAACCCATAAGTTTGCAGTCTGAGGAGAATGATGTTTGGAAATGGCCATCCAAATCTGGAGAATATCAATCCAAACTCTATTATGAGTTTACCTTCTCCCATTTGAGGATTGACCCACTGTTCCAGTATATTTGGAAAAGCTCCTGTACCCTCAAGATCAAGGTTTTTGGATGGCTTTTATTGATGGATCGCCTCAACACACGTGACATGATGCAGAGAAGACACTGGAATATCCAAGATGATACTTGTGTGCTATGCCAATCTTCACTCCATGAAGATAGAGTACACCTCTTCTTCTCTTGCAACTTCAGTCAAAGAGTTTGGAATTATCTTGGGATATCTTGGTCTGTAACGCCCAATCAGACTACTTATATGATGGCTGCAGCTTCTAGGAGGGATTTCAACAGGCCTTTCTTCTCTGAGGTGGTCTTTACTGCCACTTGGAACATCTGGACACAGAGGAATGGCAAGATCTTCAGAAATGAGACTCCAAGTTTCAGAGCTTGGAGGAGGAATTTTGTGCATGATTTATCCTTACTGGCTCATAGGATCAAATGTAAATATAGGGACAGTTTATTAGCCTGGATAGCCTCCCTCCCCTAACTTCCTTTGTAAGTATGATAGCATCCCTCCCCTAACTCCCTTTGCAAGTATGCTAGCTTTCCTTTTTTCTTTCCTTCCTCCGTTTGTTGTACAGAGATCTTTTTGTTTTGTTTTGAATAAAGAGCTGTGAGGCTGTTGCCTTGCAGTATATAGTCAAAAAAAAATTATCGGTAACAGATAGTTTTGTGATAAGGTAATTCATAACGGGTAATAAGTAATAAAAGTAAATAAGGTGCAGCAAGATGGCCCAATCCTTTTTGTAGCAAAGGACAAGCCTGGACAAACTCTTATATAAAGTAAAACGCTCCCGAGGACACATGGGAATTATCGTCAAGCTAGTTTTCATCACGTTCATATGATTCGCATTCGGGACTTTGATGATTTGATATGTGGGTGGACCGGTGCTTAGGTATTGTCCTTTCTTGGACAAGCACCCCACTTATGATTAACCCCTCTTGTAAGCATCCGCAACTACAAAAGAAGTATTAAGGCAAACCTAACCATAGCATGAAACATATGGATCTAGGTCAGCCCCTTACGAAGCAACTCATAAACTAGGGTTTAAGCTTCTGTCACTCTAGCAACCCATCATCTACTTATTACTCCCCAATGCCTTCCTCTAGGCCCAAACAATGGTGAAGTGTCATGTAGTCGACGCTCACATGACACCACTAAAGGAAACACAACATACATCTCATCAAAATATCGAACGAATACCAAATTCACATGACTACTTATAGCAAGACTTCTCCCATGTCCTCAGGAACAAACGTAACTACTCAAAAATCATATTCATGTTCATAATCAGAGGGGTATTAATATGCATAAAGGATCTGAACATATGATCTTCCACCGAATAAACCAACTAGCATCAACTACAAGGAGTAATCAACACTACTAGCAACCCACAGATACAAATCTGAGGTTTTGAGACAAAAATTGGATACAAGAGATGAACTAGGATTTGAGATGAGATGGTGCTGGTGAAGATGTTGATCGAGATTGACCCCCTCCCGATGAGAGGATTGATGATGATGACGGTGGTGATGATTTCCCCCTCCCGGAGTGAAGTTTCTCGGTAGAACAGCTCCGTCGGAGCCCTAGATTGGTTCCGCCAAGGTTCCGCCTCGTGGCGGTGGAGTTTCGTCTCGTAAGCTTTATTCTGATTTTTATCCAGGACGAAAGACTCCATATAGCCAAAGATGGGCATCAGAGGGCTGCCAGGGGGGCCACGAGGCAGGGGGCGCGCCCCCACCCTCGTGGATGGTGGGTGGCCCCCCTCTGGTACTTCTTTCGCCCAATATTTTTTTATATATTCTGAAACATGCTCCCGTGAAATTTCAGGACTTTTGGAGTTGTGCAGAATAGATCTCTAAGATTTGCTCATTTCCAGCCCAGAATTCGAGCTACCGGCATTCCTCCTCTTCATGTAAACCTTGTAAAATAAGAAAGAATAGGCATAAGTATTGTGACATAATTTGTAATAACAGCCCATAATGCAATAAATATCAATATAAAAGCATGATGCAAAATGGACGTATCAACTCCCCCAAGCTTAGACCTCTCTTGTCCTCAAGCGAAAGCCGATATCGAAAAATATGTCCACATGTTTAGAAATAGAGGTGTCGATAAAATAAAATACGGACATAAGGACATCATGATCATTCTTATAACAACAACATATATAAGGGCATCTATTCGTCACCCAGGGTGAAGAACTCTTATTCTTCACCCCACCCAACTCCAGCCTGAGCGCTACAACGTGTGTGATGTAAATTTACAACCGAACCAGCCCACTGTGCACGCATCCCACACATGCAACTTAAAATCTTGAGGTAAATTTATGGAACGAGCTACCGCTCCGCTACAACTGCACGTGGCGTAAAAAATGGATAGCAAGCCATGTAAATTTACTTCACAAAGGCATCGACTCCGCCTCCTGTTCAACTCCCACAAAGAAATGGATAGCGAGTCGTGTTGCCTCTCCAGTTCGCTTCATCCTAACCTTGTCTCGTCGCTCGGACGGCCTATCCGGTGCTAGGGAGTATTGCCATGGGAGAGCCCAACCTGACGAGGATGCATCGGGGTGGTTGCACACCGACGCACTTTCTGGCGAGTAGTCGCCGCGGCTGCTGTGGCACAGCTCGTCCCGGCGCGGAGGCTCCTCAGAGGGAGCAGAGTACCCGTCCCACCCGAGAAGGCCGTAGTGGGGGAGCCTCGTCTGAGCGAGCAGCCATGGTTCTGCCTCGAGCTGCTTTAGATCACAGCTTATTCATAAAAAAAATCGTTCTATTTTAGCAAGACCTGTTCATAACACGCCATGAAGAGCATGTGGTGGGAATCTCATGTGGGATCTTTTTTTTAAGTATCGATTTCTGAAGTTGCAGCCCTAGTTATTTGTAAGATAGCTACCTTGCTATAAACGGTGAACATAAAGGGGAGAAATAGGAGATATGGTAAGAAAATATGAAATTAGTTATCTGGAATTGCAGCACCAGTTCTCAGTCATCTTATTTTTTTTACCGGCGCATGAAATGAGTTTAACTGTCTGACAAATTGCAAATTAGTACTCTTGCTGCATTTCCTGGTGAGCATCTTTCTTTTTACTGGAGTATGGCGTGCTCTTGCTGCATTTCCTGGTGTTTGACGACTGTTGGAGGTAGTACTAGCATTTTTTTAATCACATTCATATGCCTTTCTTCGGCCCATGAATGACATGTCCTCTTGTGATTAGGTGGTTGGCATTGCTTCTTTATTCATGCATCACATTTATATTTGAGACAGTGTACATGTTTGGCATCACTGGCTTAATTAGCAAGTGTCTGTGTAACAGTGTAAGATCAAGTATTGATGATTTGATCCATTGTTGTTTTTGGTTATCACATATAAGTTCATTTCTTTGGTAATTTTGAGTGTCTGCAATTAAGAATTACACCACTAGCCTTTTGTCATCTCCCTAGTCGATTGGTTGCCAGTATCTAAACATGCTAGAGTTCGGCTTAAATGAAATGATTCGCTGGGCATAATTCTCCCCAATTACCATCACATTCAATGGACAATACCATCTCCAAACTACCAAACATATTATAGCCAAGTTAAATGAATGAATTAGATCAGAGCAGCAAAGTAAGAAGCAAAATATTCAACACTTCGAGCGACAATGTGGCAACAAAATGAAGCACTAATGCAGTCATAAGAAATTACTTTACAATGACTAGTCACAAGAAAGAGCATCTACAGATATATACATACATAGGAGCAGCTTTGTAATTTACATCTGGTTTTTTACGTGACTGAAGGAAGATGTATGAGAGATCTTCAGCGCTGCACTGATTAGCCTTTGTATGCAATACTGAAACTATCGATTAGAACTTCCAGAATTAAGCTTAGACCAGCAAGCTTGGTGTTGATCATCTTGCAACCCACGACAGCCTGCAGCCAAAAAGAAAGTGTTACAGAAACATCATATGAAAACAATATCACTTAAATTAGAAACTCCTTTAAAATAGCAGGTGGGTGAATTTTGCGGTACAAGCAATGGAGACATTGTTTTCTATTTCTCATTTCTCGACCTCCCCTCCTCTTTGTACTTTTTGTTGTCGCTTCTTTATTACTGGGGAAAACAGCAGTATGAGTCTTCCCGTAAAACAAACAATATCACTTCTGTAACATGTTGAGTACTGTTATCAGGGTATAAACGATGAGCTACCTACAGCCTAAATAAAACTGATCATGATATCATTCCAGTGGGAAATTCATATTTAATGGTTAGAGTTCAAACAGTAGGCACACTAGAGTACATCCAAAAAGAGGCATAGCTTGTTTCAATTGAAACTTGAAACAAATTATCTGTTGATGTTCATATGCAGTTCCGTGAGAGAATGCATGGAGTTTCAGAACAAGCCCACATGATTAAGAAGAAAATCAGTGGATATCCCCAATAAAGTAATGGTGTTCTTTTTGGTGAAACGTTTCCAAGGTGTATTAATAATACATTATTGAGATGAACAAATTTACCTTGCATGAAATGATCAACATCATAATAGATGATTGTAGAAAATGCTGCGCATAAATAAAACAAATAAATTCCTTCTATTAGCTGCAGTACAAAAGTGACAATTTGTTTTTTTAGAGGAGGGACCAACTACCTGGTTTCATATTTTGTTGTACTCACAAAGGTTTAATCAAACAATGAAGAGCACACTCATTGGGCTAAACTATAGTTTCAGTGGAATTATTCTGTGCTTGTGACAAATGTCATTCTTAATTCGGGGATAGTGTCAAAATAGAAAACAGAATCCTTTGCCTCCTCATATGGGGAAGTTAATCTATGTAAATTCAAATTAGCAATTTTATTTCTAAGTCTAACCAGATTTGAGCAGATAATTTCCATGGGCAAATGAATCGACACATACTAATGTAAATTAGTGGAGAGGGGGTGATCTCAAGGCGACCCGTGGTGAATGCCTGGCTGGACGACCGACATGGTAGGAAGAGATGCAGAGACTGCATGAAGAAGCGATGCCAACAACCAACCTAACCTGATGCCAAGGACCACTGGTGACGCTACATCACTGCTCGGCCTGCTACTAATCCACGACCACCAACCACGGTACAAATACCAGGTAGTGCTCAAAAGAAAATACATATACTATTATCTGCAGGAAAGCTAACTAATATGAATTCCTAATATGTACATATATTAGATTAACGAGCCTAAACTCCAGCTACATTCAAATGAATACTGCTAAATAATTCAAAAGCATGTAAAATACTGAATGGTTTTCCCAGGGGACTAAAACAAAACTGGAAATCTTCATCATTGATTGAGAAAACATCAGGCTTCAAAAATTTAAACAACAAACTAAATATTCTCCTATATGACTGTACTTCTAGCTGACAAAATTTTAGCCATTTCGTAGCACCTGATGCTTCCACATCATAGAGCATAGAAATTTGACAGAAATACTGCTCTACCTCTGCATGGACTGGGAACAAACAGCAGACCAAAACTTCCTAACCAAAAAACACATCCAACAAAACTAGTTGGAGATACAAAACAAACAAAATTAGAGTCTGTTACTAAGAAAAAACAATTAAAAAAGTGTAAATGAACCCATGCAAACACAAGCACACCCATACTGTAAACTTCATATAACCTCTTCGGGTATGACATTCCTTCTCAAGATCTCTCTAGAGTCTACACTACCGATTCGACAAAAATGGAACACCGATTTAGCAATTTGGAAAGAACCAGTTCCCAGAACGTTGTAACCCCGGTCCTTAATTAATGACATTCGTTCAGAAAAAGAAAGAAAATTTGGGAAGAACATGGACATAAAGAAAGTGGAAATATATTGGAACTAAGACTAGTAGGATCAGGGTTTCTCACATCCTCCCATGAGCTCTCCACCTGAAACCTTGCGGCTTCCTGTGGATGAGTATTACACACACCAATGACTCGCTCAACTTCAGGCACCATACTTAGAAAGGTATCTAAAACACAAGCTATAATGGCTGTTGACACTCTCCACATCTAGGAGATGGCACACGCCTTCGACGCCCCCTTGTCCGTGTCACCTTCTTCCCAATCTTCTTCCTGAACTGCTGCAGCTACAGGCAGACAACCCAAAACACTCAATCGGCAAGAAAATTGAAAATATCCTAAAAATAAAAACAAAAAACGTTGAACTTAGTACCTTCTAGCGCCACCTGAAACCCACCGCAGCGCCGCCGCATCCATTCATGTAGAGCCACCGCGGCCACCATACATACGAGGGCCGCCCCGCCTGCCAACCGACAACTGCACTGCTGATCCCATGAGCAGCGCCTCACCGCATCGCCTGTTTGGAATAGAATGGGAGGTGGGCCGCCAACACCAAGCAGTAAGATTTGCCGCCGAGCACCACGCTGTCGATCCCACCAGCCGCTCGCCGTGAAACCGCTCGTATAGAATAGGATGGGGAACAGGATAGCTCCTAATCCCCACGATCAGCTAACCATCAAGGCAAAAGTAAAAGGGACAATTACATTTGAGCCCCTAGTTGTGTCACACCCATGTGTTTTGCCTCTAAATTCAAAAAAATCTCATTTCTATCCAAGCTCGTTTACTCCTCTTATGCTTTTGCCCTTTGACCGTTTGACCGTAACTTTAAAAACTTCATAACTAAATCATACTAACTCAGAAAAATGCAAATAAGATATCAAAATGATCGGAAAAACATCACCTATATGTGCATGTCATTTGCATTCATGACAAAAGTGCTGAAAAGTCCCTATCTCAGTTTGAGCTCATATGATGCCTTTTGTCATGAATGCACTTTTTTCATGAATGCAAATGACATGCGCATACAGGTGATGTTTTTCCGAACATTTTGATATCTTATATGCATTTTCTGAGTTAGTATGAATTCGTTATGAAGTTTTCAAAGTTACGGTCAAACGATCAAAGGGCAAAAGCATAAGAAGAGCAAACGAACTCAGGCAGAAACGAGGGTTTTTTGAATTTAAGGGTAAAACACACGGGTGTGACACAACTAGGGGCTCAAATGTAAATGTCCCAAAGTAAAATTACAGCGGCACTAGTAAATTTTACAGCGGTAAGGAGGAAAAGTAAAATTACATTGGTGCCAGTAGAATTTTATAGCGGTAGACGGTGTCAGTTTGGTTTAGCTTTAACCTCCGTCTCGGTCGATCGACCAGGGTGAAGAATTACTTATTCTTCACCCTGGGTCCCTAATAGACTTTATATATATATATATATATTGTCATATGATTTTTTATGCTAAAGTAACAATTTAATCACAATTTCAAGTATGAATCAGAAACTTCACTGAAAACTAACAAACTATAATCTCAGTTATTGAAGCAATTACAATTTATCATAACATAAGAAAGAGTCAATATAAGAGCTTTTCAGCAAGTCCACATACTCAACTATCATTTAGTCTTTCACAATTGCTAACACTCACGCAATATTTATGGGTATGAAGTTTTAATCGGACACAGAGAAAGATAGAGGCTTATAGTTTTGCCGCCCAACCTTTTACCTCATGGGTAATGTCAACAATAATAGTTCATGAAAACTCACATCCAATTAGCTATATATATTTGGATCTTTCCAACACATTGTGCTTGCCAAAGGATAAAATGTAAAAATAAAAGGTGAAAATCACCATGACTCTTGTACGAAGTAATAGATAAGAATAAAAGATAGGCTCTTCGCAGAGGGAAGCAGAGGTTGTCATGTGCTTTTATGGTTGAATGCACAAAATCTTAATGCAAAAGAATGTCACTTTATATTGCCACTTGTGATATGGACCTTTATTATGCAGTTCGTCGCTTTTATTTCTTCCATATCACAAGATCGTACAAAGCTTATTTTCTCCACACTAATAAGTCATACAGATTTAGAGAGCAATTTTTATTGCTTGCAACAATGACAACACTTGAAGGATCTTACTCAATCCATAGGTAGGTTTGGTGGACCCTCATGGCAAAACTGAGTTTAAGGATATTTGGAAGCATAAGTAGTATTTCTACTTGGTGCAAAGAATTTGGCTAGCATGAGAGGGAAAGGCAAGCTCAACATGTTGGATGATCCATGACAATATAATTTATTTTGGATGTAAGAAAACATAACCAATTACGTTGTCTTCCTTGTCCAACATCAACTCTTTAGCATGTCATATTTTAATGAGTGCTCACAATCATAAAAGATGTCCAAGATAGTATATTTATATGTGAAAACCTCTCTTTCTTTATTACTTCCTATTAATTGCAACGATGACCAAAACTATGTTTGTCAACTCTCAACAACTTTTATTCATCATACTCTTTATATGTGAAGTCATTACTCTCCATAAGATCCATATGATCTCTTTTATTTCTTTTTATTCTTTCTCTTCTCTTTTATTTTTATCCCCTCAAGATCATAGCAAGATAGTCAAGCCCTTGAATCAACACTAATCTTTATTATATAGCTCACAGACTCGATTACATAGAAGGATCATAAAGCAAAAACTCAAAACTAGATCATACTAAAACTTTATTCTACTAGATCAAGATATTACCAAAAGGATCAAACTAAGAAAAATGGTAAAGATAAAAGTGTGATGGTGATACGATACCGGGGCACTCCCCCAAGCTTGGCAGTTTCCAAGGAGAGTGCCCATAACAGATACTCAGTTCTTCTTTGTTGGTGGAGAAGATGATGCCGATGATGGATAGTCGCACATCGAGCGTAGGAGATCCTCCAATTTGCGGATGATGCCCTTGAGTACGATGATATGCTCCTTCAACACAATATTTTCACTTGTGAGATACTTGTTTTGAATGCGAGCTAACTCAATCATCTTGAAAGCTTCAATCTCCGTTGGGATAAGGAGATTATGATGGGATTGAAGAATGTCTTCGTCTTCTACTGCCGGAACTTGATCCCCCATGGCCTTCTTGATCCCATCATCTTTTTTGATCTCTCCGGGCTCTTCTCTCTTCAGCTCTATCTTCATTAGCCAAGCATCGTTGTCTTCATTGTTGGAGAAGGAGGGAGACGACATGATGCCTTGCCTTGACAATCCTGGCAGAAAACAGCTCAAAACAAAAACAGGAGATATTTGCATGGTACAGTGGTCAAAACCTTCGGGAGATTATATAATGATTTTTTTACTGACCAAAAGAAGTATCGTGCAAGAAAACAGAGTCCGGAGAGCACACGAGGTGCCCACGAGGCAGGGGGCGCGCCCTCCACCCTCATGGAAGACTCGTGTCCTTCCCGGACTGATTCTTATTTTCCTATTTTCTTAAATATTCCAAAACGGAGAAAATTTGCTATTAGAACTATTTTGGAGTCGGTTTACTTACCGTACCACATACCTCTTCCTTTTCGGAGTCTGAAACGTTCTGGAAAGTGTCCTTATGTATTCCTCTGGGTTTACGGTTTCAATAACATTAGTTTCAACATTTATGGGATTACCTGAGATATAATGTTTGATTCTTTGACCATTCACCACCCTCGGATTTGTGCCTTCGAAGTTGTTAATTTTTATGGCACTGGAATGATAGACCTCCTCAATGATGTAAGGACCTTCCCATTTAGAAAGGAGTTTGCCTGCAAAAAATCTTAAACGACAGTTGTATAACAATACATAATCACCTACATTAAACTCACGTTTTTGTATCCTTTTGTCATGCCATCCTTTAACTTTTTCTTTAAACAGTTTGGCATTCTCATAGGCCTGGGTTCTCCATTCATCAAGTGAGCTAATGTCAAAAGGCCTCTTCTCACCGGTAAGTTTGAAATCATAATTGAGCTCTTTAATGGCCCAATATGCCTTATGTTCTAGTTCAAGAGGTAAGTGACATGCTTTTCCATAGACCATTTTATACGGAGACATACCCATACGATTTTTATATGCATTCCTATATGCCCATAATGCTTCATCAAGTTTCTTGGACTAATTCTTTCTAGATCTATTAACAGTATTTTGCAAAATTAATTTAAGCTCTTTATTGCTCAATTCTACTTGACCACTAGACTTTGGATGATATGGAGATGCAATTATATGATTAACATCATACTTAGCAAGCATTTTACGAAAGGCACCATGAATAAAAATGTTAACCACCATCGGTCATTAAATATCTAGGGACTCCGAACCTCGGAAAAATAACTTCTTTAAGTATCTTAATAGAGGTGTTATGATCAACACTAATAGTTGGAATAGCTTCTACCCCCTTAGTAACGTAATCAATAGCAACTAAAATATGTGTATACCCATTAGAGGAAGGAAACGGTTCCATATAATCAAAGCCCCAAACATCAAATGGTTCAATAACAAGTGAATAATTCATAGGCATTTCTTGACTTCTACTAATATTACCAATTCTTTGACATTCATCACAAGACAAGACAAGACAAACTTACGGGCATCCTTGAAGAGAGTGGGTCAATAAAAACTGGATTGCAATACCTTATGTGCAGTTCTATCTCCAGCATGGTGTCCTCCATAAGCCTCAGAGTGACACTTGCGTAGGATCTGTTCCTGTTCATTCTTAGGTACACAACGTCTAATAACACCATCTACCCTTTCTTTATAAAGGTGTGGGTCATCCCAGAAGTAATGTATTAAATCATAGAAAAACTTTTTCTTTTGTTGGTATGTGAAACTAGGTGGTATAAATTTAGCAACAATGTAATTAGCATAATCAGCATACCATGGAGCGGTACGAGATGCATTTATGACAGCTAATTGTTCATCAGGAAAGCTATCATCAATAGGTAGTGGGTCATCAAGAACATTCTCTAACCTAGACAAGTTGTCTGCAACGGGGTTCTCAGCTCCCTTTCTATCAATAATATGCAAATCAAATTCTTGTAGCAAGAGAACCCATCTAATAAGTCTAGGTTTAGCATCTTTCTTTTCCAAAAGATATTTAATAGCAGCATGATCAGTGTGAACAGTTACTTTAGAATCAACTATATAAGGTCTGAACTTATCACAAGCAAATACAACTGCTAAAAATTCATTTTCAGTAGTAGCATAATTTCTTTGGGCACTGTCTAGAGTTTTACTAGCATATTGGATAACATTTAATTTCTTATCAACCCTTTGTCCTAAAACAGCCCCTACAGCATAATCACTAGTATCACACATAATTTCAAATGGTACATTCCAATCAGGTGGCTGAACAATAGGTGCAGAAATCAAAGCTTTCTTAAGTACTTCAAATGCTTCTACACAATCATCATCAAAGACAAAAGGAACATCTTTTTGTAAGAGATTAGTCAGAGGCCTAGAAATTTTTGAGAAATCCTTAATGAACCTCCTATAAAAGCTGGCATGACCAAGGAAACTTCTTATACCTTTAATGTCCTTAGGACACGACATCTTTTCAATAGCATCAACCTTGGCTTTATCAACTTCAATACCTCTTACAGAAATTTTATGCCCCAAGACAATACCTTCATTAACCATAAAGTGGCACTTCTCCCAATTCAAGACAAGATTAGTTTCTTCACATCTCTGCAAAACTCGATCAAGGTTTCTTAAGCAATCATCAAAAGAAGTTCCATATACGGAGAAATCATCCATGAAAACCTCAACAATCTTTTCACAGAAGTCAGAGAATATAGCAGTCATACATCTTTGAAAGGTAGCAGGTGCATTGCATAAACCAAAAGGCATACGTCTATAAGCAAAGGTACCGAAAGGGCAAGTAAAAGTTGTCTTTTCTTGATCCTCCTTTGACACAGGTATTTGAGAGAAACCAGAATAACCATCTAGAAAGCAAAATGTGTATGTTTGGATAATCTTTCCAGCATTTGATCAATAAAAGGTAAAGGGTAATGATCCTTTTTAGTAGCTTTATTTAATTTGTGAAACTCAATTACCATTCGATAACCTGTGACAATTCTTTATGGGATCAGTTCATCTTTATCATTAGGAACAATAGTAATACCTCCCTTCTTAGGGACATAATGGAAAGGACTTACCCACTAACTATCAGCAATGGGATAAATTATACCTGCCTCCAAAAGTTTTAGTATTTCTTTTCTTACCACTTCTTTCATCTTAGGATTTAATCGTCGTTGGTGATCAACAACCGGTTTCGGGTATTTCTCCAATTTTATTTTGTGCTGGCATAGAGTGGGACTAATGCCCTTAAGATCATCAAGAGTATATCTAATAGCATCACAGTGCTTCTTCAGAGTTTTCAATAGTTTCTTTTCTTCTTACTCTAAAAGGTTAGCACTAATAATAACAAGATATATCTCTTTCTCATCAAGATAAGCATATTTAAGAGTATCAGGTAAAGGTTTAAGCTCAAACATGGGATCACCCTTGGGTGGAGGAGGATCCCCTAGGATTTCAACAGGCAAGTTGTGTTTCAAAATAGGCCCCTGTTTAAAGAATACTTCATCTATTTCCCTTCTTTCGTTCATAAACATATCATTTTCATGGTCGAGCAAATATTGTTCTAAAGGATCACTAGGATGCACGGCAATAGAAGCAATACCAATAATTTCATCTTTACTAGGCAATTCTTTATCATGGGGTTGTCTATGAAATTTAGCAAAATTAAACTCATGAGACATATCCCCCAAACCAATAGTAACAACATCCTTTTTGCAGTCTATCTTAGCATTAACAGTATTCAAGAAGGGTCTACCAAATATAATGGGGCAAAAGTCATCTTGTGGGGAACCAAGAACAAGAAAATCAGCAGGATATTTAAATTTCTCACACAAGACATCAACATCTCTAACAATCCCAACTGGTGAAATAGTGTCTCTATTGGCAAGTTTAATTGTAACATCAATTTCCTCTATCTCAGCTGGGTGAAATATCATGCATAATTTCTTTATATAAGGAATGAGATATTGCACTAGCACCCATATCACACAAGCCATGATAGCAATGATCTCATATTTTAACAGAAATAATAGGCATGCCTACAACAGGTCTATGTTTATTTTTAGTATCGGGTCTAGCAATTCTAGCAGCTTCATCACAGAAGTAAATAACATGCCCATCAATATTATCGGCCAAGAGATCCTTAACCATAGCAATACTAGGTTCAACTTTAATTTGCTCAGAGGGTGTAGGTGTTCTAGTATTACTCTTATGAACAACAGTTGAAGCTTTAGCATGATCCCTTATTCTAACAGGGAAAGGTGGTTTCTCAATATAAGCAGTAGGAACAACAGAATCATTATAAGTAATAGTCTTTTCTTCAACTTTAATAGGTGCAACTACTTTTACTTCAATGGGAGGATTATATTTAAACCACTTCTCCTTAGGGAGATCAACATGAGTAGTAAATGATTCATAGAAAAAGCTACTATCTCAGAGTCAAGTCCATATTTAGTGCTAAATTCACGAAAGGTATCGGTATCCATAAAAGATTTAACACAATCAAACTTTGGGGTTATACCTGAGTCCTTACCTTCGTCGAGATCCCAATCTTCGGAGTTGCATTTAATTCTTTCCAATAAATCTCATTTGAATTCAATAGTCTTCATCATAAAAGAACCAGTACAAGAAGTCTCGAGCATGGAGCGATTATCGAGAGAAAGCTGAGCATAAAAATTTTGAATAATAATTTCTCTTGAGAGCTCATGATTGGGGCATGAATATAACATTGACTTAAGCCTCCCCCAAGCTTGAGCGATGCTTTCTCCTTCGCGAGGCCAAAAATTATATATATATATATATATACATACGATCATGATGAACAAGATGCATAGGATAAAACCTCTGATGAAATTCCAATTTCAATCGGTTGTAGTTCCATGATACCATATCATCACATAGCCTAAACCATGTCAATGCCTTTCCCTTCAAAGATAAAGGGAATACCTTCTTCTTGATAACATCCTCGGGCATACCTGCAAGCTTAAATCATCCACAAACTTAATCCACATAGATTAGGTGCAGATCGGGATGTAAAGTTCCATCACCTATGAAAGGATTAGCTAGCAGTTTCTCTATCGTAACCGAAGGAATTTCAAAGTAAAAATTTTCAGTAGGTTCAGTAGGTTGAGGAGCAACTCTTTTCTCTATTGGTCGGGGTGAAGATACCCCGAACAAGCCCCTCAAAGGATTATGTTCCATAGTAACAAGTGACAGTAAATTTCAGCACACTATATAAATTTTTCCTTACCAAATTCCACCTACCAAAGACGCTTCACTCCCCGGCAACGGCGCCAGAAAAGAGTCTTGATGACCCACAAGTATAGGGGATCTATCGTAGTCCTTTCGATAAGTAAGAGTGTCGAACCCAACGAGGAGCAGAAGGAAATGATAAGCAGTTTTCAGCAAGGTATTCTCTGCAAGCACTGAAATTATCGGTAACAGATAGTTTTATGATAAGGTAATTTGTAACGGGTAACAAGTAATAAAAGTAAATAAGGTGCAGCAAGATGGGACAATCCTTTTTGTAGCAAAGGACAAGACTGGACAAACTCTTATATGAAGGAAAACGCCCCCGAGGACACATGGGAATTATCGTCAAGCTAGTTTTCATCACGTTCATATGATTCACGTCCGGTACTTTGATAATTTGATATGTGGGTGGACCGGTGCTTGGGTACTGTCCTTCCTTGGACAAGCATCCCACTTATGATTAACCCCTCTTGCAAGCATCCGCAACTACAAAAGAAGTATTAAGCCAAACCTAACCATAACATGAAAAATATGGATTCAAATCAGCCCCTTACGAAGCAACTCATAAACTAGGGTTTAAGCTTCTGTCACTCTAGCAACCCATCATCTACTTATTACTCCCCAATGCCTTCCTCTAGTCCCAAACAATGGTGAAGTGTCATGTAGTCGACGTTCACATGACACCACTAGAGGAAAGACAACATACATCTCATCAAAATATCGAACGAATACCAAATTCACATGACTACTTATAGCAAGACTTCTCCCATGTCCTCAGGATCAAACGTAACTACTCACAAATCATATTCATGTTCATAATTAGAGGGGTATTAATATGCATAGAGAATCTAAACATATGATCTTCCACCAAATAAACCAACTAGCATCAACTACAAGGAGTAATCAACACTACTAGCAACCCACATGTACCAATCTGAGGTTTTGAGATAAAGATTGGATATAAGAGATGAACTAGGGTTTGAGATGAGATGGTGCTGGTGAAGATGTTGATGGAGATTGACCCCCTCCTGATGAGAGGATTGATGATGATGATGACAATGGTGATGATTTCCCCCTCCCGAAGGGAAGTTTCCCCGGCAGAACAGCTCCGCCGGAGCCCTAGATTGGTTCCGCCAAGGTTCCGCCTCGTGGCGGCGGAGTTTCGTCTCGTAAGCTTGCTTCTGATTTTTTTTCCCAGGACGATAGACTCCATATAGCTAAAGATGGGCATCAGAGGGCTGCCAGGGGGGCCACGAGGCAGGGGGCACGCCCAGGGGGGTAGGGCGCGCCCCCCACCCTCTTGGATGGTGGGTGGCCCCCCTCTGGTACTTCTTTCACCCAATATTTTTTATATATTCTGAAACGTGCTCCCGTGAAATTTCCGAACTTTTGGAGTTGTGCAGAATAGGTCTCTTATATTTGCTCCTTTTCCAGCCCAGAATTCCAGCTGTCGGCATTCCCCCTCTTCATGTAAACCTTGTAAAATAAAAGAGAATAGGCATAAGTATTGTGACATAATGTGTAATAATAGCCCATAATGCAATAAATATCAATATAAAAGCATGATGCAAAATGGACGTATCAGCCGGCCGGCCTCCCCCCTTGCTCCTTTATATACGGGGGCAGGGGCACCCTAGAACACAACAATAGACATGGTCTTAGCCATGTGCGGTGCCCCCTCCACCATAATCCACCTCAGTCATATCGTCGTAGTGCTTAGGCGAAGCCCTGCGCCGGTAGCTTCATCATCACCGTCATCACGCCGTCGTGCTGACGAAACTCTCTCTCGACACTCAGCTGGATCTAGAGTTCGTGGGACGTCACCGAGCTGAATGTGTGCAGATCATGGAGGTGTCGTACTTTCGGTACTAGGATCGGTCGGATTGTGAAGACGTTCGACTACATCAACCGCGTTGTCATAACGCTTCCGCTTACGGTCTACGAGGGTGCATAGACAACACTCTTCCCCTCTCGTTGCTATGGATCACCTAGATAGATCTTGCGTGTGCGTAAGATTTTTTTTAAAATTACTGCGTTCCCCCACAGTCAAAACTTTTGTGTGGAAAGTGTTACATGGAGCCATTCCCGTCAAATCAACTCTGACGAATCATCATATTGGGACGGACGACCGGTCTCCAATCTGTCATGAGCACCCAGAAGACCTGAAACACTTGCTATTTGAATGCGCACCAGCAAAAACGATGTGGTACATACTAAAACTAAAACAAGCAATATGAGATGCATGTATTGTAGACAGGTCAGGTCCAGCCGTCTTGGAGGAGTTGTTGGATTCCTCAACGAGTCATTACCTTGATCTACCTTATGTAGGGATTGCGGAGGTTGTGGCGATCGCAACATGGTACATCCGGTGGATCAGACGGACAGTCATACACAAGAAGAGGACACCCCCAACAACAAATTGGAAGTTATCTGTTCTGTCCCTATGCACAAACTTCACCAAAGCAACTCAGAGTAGTTAAATGGATGAAACCAGATTCATGTCAAGTTAAATTAAATTGAATGTAGATGCCTCGTTTCATTTTGAAGAGGGGGAAGGGGCGACGGGCGCGGTTATCCGTGACAAGATTGGCAATTTCCTTGCGGGTGCATGTTTTTATGTTCCACACTTGTCATCAGCCACGATGATGTAAGCACTGGCAATGAAAAAAGGCCTTGAACTGGTGGCATCTTTGGGCTATCATCAAGTCGTTGCTGAATCTGATTATTTAGAAGTGATTGAAGCTTGCAAAGGAGGACAAATATGGTGGAATGAAGAAGCTGCAGTTTATGCGGATTGTGTTGATCTGGTGACGGAAATAGAAACAGTTCAATACTCGCACTGTCTCCGGGAGGCCAATAGTGTCGCACATGAGATAGCAAAACATAGTTATGGAAATCTTTTATCTTGTAATTGGGTAGATGATCACCCTCCTTTTCTTACTGAATATCTGAACGATGTAAGTGTGCTTATTTGATTAATAAAGTAAGCCACGATAGCATTTCCTAAAAAAATGCGGGAGCTACTTCTCGTCAGCTGTTTGAACCTAAAGAGTCGTAGGAAGTGTTGAATTTTGATTACGCGCGCTGAACTCAGTCAACACACAAACTCTTTGAAGACGGGTTCTTATTATTAACGCAGTCTTCTTTCAAGTTCGCAAAACAAACAAAATGCAGTCCTCTTTCAGGATTTCTGTACGCAGTGGATGACCTCCCAGTGCCCGCATAGGGCGACGGAAAGCTAGCAAACACGTACTGCCCGTGCACTTCGGCCAGGTCAGGTGCTGGGACGTTGGCATTTTTTCATTCTGCATTTTAAACTTAAAAACTATTCACATTTTTTGTTAAAAAATTGTTCATAAAATCAAAAGAAATATTAGGGACTCAACAATGTTCCAATTTTTTAACCTTTTATGTATTTTAAAAATCAATGCGGATTTCAAATAATGTTTCCGAAATGTTTACAAATATAAAAATTGAATTTAAAAGTATTTTATGATTTAATATAATATTACTAAATTTCCAAAAAAATACAAATTTGAAAAAGTGTTCACAAATCTGAAAAATATTCCAAATTTCAAAAAACTTAACGATCAGACGGTTACTAACTAGTCAACCAACCAACCAGCAAGATGGAAGCGAGCCAGGTGCTTTGGTTGACAAGCATGGAAGAGAGCTGCTATTCGGCGCTCTTAGCACCGGCTAGCGCTGCTGGCACTCGCACGCGATGCGTAGCAGCCAGCCCAGCAAATACAAAGGTGTCGCCCGTTTTCACACTTGGCTCGCTTCGATCTCGCTGGTTAGTTGGTTGACTAGTTGACGGTCTGACTGCTGAGTTTTGAAAAATAATCATAAAAATGAAAAGATAAATTTGAAAAGGGTTAAAATTTTAAATAAAATTCACAAAAAATAAAATTTTATAAGAAAATGGAAAACTGGCAAATGTTCGCGAATTGAGAAAATTACAAGATTTTGGATTCTTTTTGCAAATATGAAGTTCACGATTTGGGAAAAGGTTCATGAATTTGGAAAATATCAAGAAAGCTGAAAAGAAAACAAGAATTTGAAAAAAAATGACATGCTCAATGTTCATGCATTAAAAAAAGTTCACGGATTTGAGAAACAATAAAGGAATTTGAAACTTCCTCAAAAACAGTAAAACAAAAAAAGGAGAAAACAGAGAAAAGAAAAAAAAACAAGTAGAAAAAACCCCGAACAGAGAATGGCTACAAAACCCAGCACGAAAATGTGGAAAAGAAAACATGACCGGAAGTATACGGCCCGCACCAGCTACTCCTAGTGTACGTGTGAGGGGGGGGGGGGTATATCTGGTTCACCGGGGCAATTGGTGCTACCGGTGCACCGATGCCCCGTTGCACATTCAAAAATGTTTGAAAAAATTCATAAAACATTTAATGCATTGACACAGCAAGAATGTATATTGTCACAATTCAAACCAAAATTTGAAACATTACTCGAGATACAAAAATGGCAAATTTGACACAGAATAGCACATAACACAAATTGGGCTTCGGTTTTGGCCCATTAATACATTGAATCAAAATTTCTATTTTTGTATCTCGAGCAATGTTTCGAATTTTGATTTAAATTTTTGTGAAAACATACATTGATGTTGTGTCGATGTAGTCAATTTTTTCAAATATTTTTTAATGTGCAATGGGGTCCGATGCACCGGTAGCACCAATTGCCCCAGTGCACCAGATACGTCCCCCCCCCCCCCCCGGGGGGGGGGGGGGGTGCCTCGTGGTGTCGAATAGGGAAAAGGTATTTTTATGTCAGGTTGTAATGGGCAGGCCCACTTCTCGTCGCTCACTTGCTGACTTCGGGGTAGTTCGCACGCTTTGGGATCCTCGCTCGCTAGTTTTACTTGTTTTGTCCATTTGTTTTTTTCTTCCTTTTTTTAATCTTTTCCATCTTAGTTTTTTTGGTTTTCTTTGTTCCTTCAACCTTTTTTCTGTTTTACTTCGTTTTTTTCACCTTTTCCCGTTTATTCTGCGGTTTATTGGTTTTTTATTTTCTTTCTTTGCTTTTTTCTTGTTGTTTTCATTGGTTTTCTTTGTTTTTCATTGAACATTTTTTGTATGCATCAAGAAGATTTTTCATATATACGTTTAAAGTTTTCTAAATACATTATTTATATTCTTCCTAAGTTATATTTTTATAACTACTTTTTTCCAGGCACATTGTATATTTGTATATACACATTGCATTTTTTAGAAATATGGAATTAAAAATTTTAAAAATATATTTTCTTTCTCTTTTGTGCATAAACATTGTACATATATCTCGAACAGTTTATCTATAGAGGTTTAACATTTTTAGGACATGATTAAGATTTTTTGAAACACATATATTTTTCATGTCTACTTTTCTCCATAAACTTTGTAATTTTTTTTACATCAGGAACATTATACGAAAAGGTGTTTAATTTTCTAAATACATGATTAATGATTTATAAAACATATATTTTCTTTGTTAACTTTTTCACGTACATTTTATTATACATCAGAAACATTTTTTATATACATGTTTAACATTTTCCAAGTACATGATTAACATTTTTGAGAATTTATATCTTGATGTCTACTCTTGTCCTTACACATTTTCCACTTTTAGTATGCATCGGAAACAAATTTTTTCAAAACACATTTAGTAATTTTTAATTGCATGATTAAAGTTTTTCACAAACTTATGTCATATGTTTTTTCGAATATAGATATTGAGAATATTTTAAAGTATAAAAAATAAAAAAAAGTAGGCAAAAAAAACTTAAAAAGACGAGCCCTTTCGAGAGTTGTGGTCTCCCCTCGCCTGCGTGCTATATCTCGCTTTACATGAGATCGAAGCTGTCTCGCTTCAGGCATAGCACTAGCGGGCGCACCCAATAGACTTGGACTCACTCGCGTTAGGTTAGGTTTTCTTTGGGTTTTTATTTCTTTTTGTCGTTTCTTTTGTTCTTTCTTCGGTCCTTTTTTTTCACGGGTTTCCTTCTGTTTTTTTTTTCTTTGTTATAAATTTTACTTTTTTTGCTGGTTTCTTTGTTTCTGTCTCATTTTTAGGTTCTTTCTTTTCCTTTTTTGCATTGTTTTTCATCCAATTTTTTGCCTTTTTATTTTTAGTTTTCTTTCTCATTTTTCAGGTTTTTTCTTTCTTTTCCTTCTTGCATTGTTTTTCCTCCAATTCTCTTGTTTCCTTTTTCTCTTTGGTTTTCTTTCGTTTCTTTTTTCTCTGTTTCAGACACATGTCTACATTTTTTGTTACACGTTGTACATTTTTTCTTACACGTAAAGAACTTTGTTCATACATGCATGAATAGGCCTTCAGATTTGATCTTCTCAGAGCAAGAAATTCTGGTGGTAGAAAAATCGTGAAAAATGGTACGCGGAGTTTCAGGATTTATAGGTGAAAGAATCAGCATAAGGCGGTGCGAGGGGGGCCCATGCAGCCACCCCACGTAGTGGGGGCCTAGGGTGCCCCCTGGCTTCTTCTGGTGCTCTCTAGAATCTTCGTCTTCTGAAAAATCTACGTAAATCCCCACGGTATTTTGAGATCCGTAAATGTGGATTTTCTGAGAAGTCAAAAACTTGTAGAAAAACAACTGGCGCTGGGCACTTAATTAATAGTTAGTCAAGAAAAATAATATAAATTTATATAAAAATATATTCAAAAGTGATATTATTGTAGCATGAAATAATAAAAAACTATAGATATACATGAGAAGTATCAACTGCCACAACTCCGTCATTCCCGACTGGAAGCCGAAAGTACCCCAAGCCCGCACGAGGCGGAACAATTGCCCCACCGCAATCTGGCATTCTGCCGTTTTCCTTCCGCAGCTTTACCTCAAAGAAGTTGCTTTAGAGGCCAAAGTGCGGGGTCATCCCCAAGAAGCACTCATACAAAGTAATGAATCGCGTAAGGTGTGGAACCCCGTTCGACATAATATGATGGAACTGGTTGCCGCAGTAGTGAAGGCTCCATCGAAGGATGCAATGAAGGGGAAGGGAGAGGTCACAACACAGAAATGAAGTATGGGTCACTCTATGCCATCCCTCAGTACATGGACCCCGATTGGCCGGCTCCGCAACTTATTCAACTATGGCATGTGTCGGGTTGAATTATGTTGGACATGTATTCTGCACTATCGTTAGGTGGTGCGGGTTCATCACTTCCCGGCTCCAGGTTGTTGGCCACTATTTTTTGGATGTCCGTGACCAGTTAGGAGGTTGTTGGGGAGGCTGCTCTTTATAGGTTGCTTGGCTTCTTGGATCCAACTGGTCTTTGTGTCAAGGGCGCAATGTGGTCCCCATATTGCTTATGCGAAATACTTATTTTTGTCGATGTAAGTTCCAGAAGTAACTCACGAATGCACACCTTCATACATTTTGAGTTTAAACATCGTGTCCTACCTTCCACGCAATCTTAAAAGTTCTTGGTCGAATTTTCTTAGGGTTTCTTTCCATGAGCCCTTCTTTGGGAAAAACACTTACCAATTCCAGGTGGCTCTCACTACTAACTAATTTATCAAAAGAGACTAGTGAAACCTCCCTACTGCTATTTCCCATCTTCATTTTTGTGACACCTGTCAAAACTAGATGAGACATCAATGAAGTAAAACGGTGGGATGCTCAACAGACATATATGGAGAAATGACTAAGGTACGATGCATAAGCCAACATGTGAGGAGGGGGAGGAGGGTTTATACGATGAGCAAGGCAAGAGAAAAGGCGAAAAAATGAGCAGGAAAGGGCAAATTAATGAAAAAACATTTCATTGGCAGCCAAAGTGGGTAATCATTGCTACATGCATCTCCGTCGCCTTGTTTCGGTGATATGACGGGTTTTTCATTTCTGGCAGCAACAAAAAGGGTTCCTCGTCCCCGTCGACAACGGAAAAAAACATACTTCTTTTCCATGGGCAACGAATAAGGCTCTTCGCCTCTCTTGAAAATGAAAAGTTGGTCTTCGTTGGTGACGACAAAGACAGGGTGATATAACTATAATTTTCGAAATTGCGATTATATTTTCAAGACTTCATAAAATGGAAGTTATATTTTTTTTAAAGAAATCCGCAAGAAAAACCATAGGCCAATAACCGTAGGAAAAAGGACAGATCCTGATTTTTCCTGAAAGGGGGTTAGATCGTGCTGAAGTTTCGAAAAAGGACCAAATCAGTGAATTTGGACTCCCATGGCTACCATGCCTTCCTTTTATCTTGAGTAAGGCCAACTCCACTGCGCGACCCTATCCTGTCCGTCCTCGTCCGTTTGGGGTAAAAGGGACAAATGAGACGGCCCAGCACGCGGGCGCAAACGGATTTTTGTCCACTTTGTGTCCGCTTTCGACCCATCCCCGGCCCAAGTTTGCGCCGGTTTTGGGGTGAAACGGACAGCGCGTGGACGGGCGGGACGCGCGCGCTTGTCCTCCCCTGACCCACCTGTCGGTGGGAGAAACCAACCCCCCCCCCCACACGCCCATTTGGCGCAATTTCCCCCAAACGCTCCCACGTCCCTCCCGCCGCCCCCTCTCTTCCCCGTCCATGGCCGACTCCTCGTCGAGTTCCGGCGGCCTGGCCGTCGACCCGCCACAAAGGTGAAGAAGAAGGCGCCAAGGAAGCCGAGGTCGGAGTGCACGCCGGAGGAGATCACCAAGTTGAACGCGGAATCGGCGAAGAGGAGGGAACGGAGAGCGGTCGTCAAGGTCAATGCCGCCGCGGCCAAGTTCGATGCCCAGCGCGATGAGCTGGAGGCCGCGCGGCGCAAAGCCGCGGCCGACGAGAAGGACCTCGTCAACAAAGCGCACGCCATCCTCATGCTTGGCATGGGCCGTCCGGCCGGGTTCCCTGCAACGGTCGTCGGCCCGGCGAGCACAGGCTCGTCGGTCGCCCGGCCTACGCACTTCCAGTCGCCGACGTCGCGCACCGCGCCCATGTCGCCTGGCTTGCCTCCGCCAAGGCACGACGGCCAGACCCGTTTCTCGGGGTCGCCGGACATGGGCTTGTTTGCGCCGTCGACACCGCGCCCCGCGGCCGTCATCGACCTCAACTACACGCCTGGGTCCAGCAGCGGCGGCCGGCCGGCCATCGAGATGCAAATAAAGCAGGCACGGGCACCGTTCACGGGCACCATGTCGGCCCCCCGCGTCTTGTTTGACGGAATGCCAACCCCAATGCCAACGGTCGATGACCCCTTCTACAACCAGTACATGGAGGATGTGATCTTTGAGGGTGGGCATGCCCGTACCTACGACCTCGAGGAGACCCAAAGTCAGGATGGTTGTGCCCAGTACGTGCCCGATGAAGAGGCCGACGACTGTGCTGACTACAACCATGGTGACTCATGGAATGAAGACGATGACATCTATGTCGAAGGTAATGGTGATGAAGAAGAAGGCAATGACGTTGATATTAGTGGCAAGCCATTGTTCATCAACGAGCTCACCCAAAGAGCGGAAGCACAAAAGAAGAGGAAGAGCATTCGCACGGGTTCATACACACAAGATGAGGACAAGTTGATTTGCCAAGTTTGGATGGAGATTAGCCAAGATCCGAGGACCGGCGCGCAAAAAAAGGGCATTATTTTTTGGACGAGAGTCCACAAAACATTCCATAAAAGGAAGATGTTTGAGCCCTACCAAATTACAAGCAACCGTGGCGTCGACTCGATTCAAAAGAGATGATTGTTCATCCAACAAGAGTGCAACAAGTATTGCGCCGCATTTGAGAGCGTTGAAGCACGACCCGTGAGTGGTCTCGGCGTTGGGGGCATGGTATGCTCTCCTCTTCCTAGCCCTTTCCTTGCTACGGCGATGAGACTTCTGGCCGTGTATATGTTTGCATGTTCACCTATTGTTGATCATGTGGTGTAGGCATTTCAATCCTTGGAGGCATTCAAGGCCCGGCACAACGACAAGCCATTCACTCTAACGTATTGTTGGATGATCATCAACAATTGCCCTAAGTTCAAGGACCAATACCGTGAACTACAAAGGAAGAGAGGACTGAAGACGGCCAAGTTCGCCGGAGGTGGAGATGGCGAGGCGTTGAAGAGGCCGAGGGGCAAGACCAACTCCAAGATTGATGGCATACGTGATGCCTCATCCACGGCATTGCATGACACTTTGCATGGTATGATGTCCCAAAAGGATGTGAGGGACGAGAAGAAGCGGCAAAGCAAGGAGGAACAAATCAAGCAATACCTAGACCTTCAAAGAAAGAAACTTGAGATGAAGGAGGCGGCCAAGAGGAGGAAGATCGACATGGAGGAGGCGGCCCAGCAAAGGCAGCTCGACATGGAGGAGGCGGTATGATGAACCGGGGCCGCTGGGGGGGCATGGTATGCTCTCCTCTTCCTAGCCCTTTCCTTGCTACGGCGATGAGACTTCTGGCCGTGTATATGTTTGCATGTTCACCTATTGTTGATCATGTGGTGTAGGCATTTCAATCCTTGGAGGCATTCAAGGCCCGGCACAACGACAAGCCATTCACTCTAACGTATTGTTGGATGATCATCAACAATTGCCCTAAGTTCAAGGACCAATACCGTGAACTACAAAGGAAGAGAGGACTGAAGACGGCCAAGTTCGCCGGAGGTGGAGATGGCGAGGCGTTGAAGAGGCCGAGGGGCAAGACCAACTCCAAGATTGATGGCATACGTGATGCCTCATCCACGGCATTGCATGACACTTTGCATGGTATGATGTCCCAAAAGGATGTGAGGGACGAGAAGAAGCGGCAAAGCAAGGAGGAACAAATCAAGCAATACCTAGACCTTCAAAGAAAGAAACTTGAGATGAAGGAGGCGGCCAAGAGGAGGAAGATCGACATGGAGGAGGCGGCCCAGCAAAGGCAGCTCGACATGGAGGAGGCGGTATGATGAACCGGGGCCGCTGGCCTGAACTAGGGCTTGGCATTTGAAACATTGCTTTTGGCTTTTTAAATAGACACGAACAGGATGAAGCAAATGGATGCGGCCGTGCCCTGAGCGCACGGCCACCGCATCTCAGAACACGCCCCGACACGATCCTAAATTCCTATCCAAACGGACAGAATCCGGACAAAACAAACATTCGTTTGGGGTCGCGCGGTGGAGTAGGCCTAACAAAGTACGCGCAATCTTGGCTAGAGCTCCAGCCCCAGAGGACACAACTCGGTGCCTGGAGGTTGGTGGTGTTACTGTCACGTACGGTACCATGCACCCGCGCGTGCTATGATCACATACCTTATCTTCTCTATGCAAGTACATGTCTGTTAGCTCGAGAGTCGAGACAGTACCGATGCACATGCACGCTTGCATGCACAACCAAGAAATGAAGCATATATGCAGGACTTGCAACACGACAACGCATGCGACAGACGGAGTAAAGAGTGGCAGACACAGCTCACAGCAGATGGTTCATGGCATGGACTTTTTTTTTGAAACGGAGGCAAAAGATTTGCCTCATATATTAAATAAGGAGAGAAGAGTTTGTTACAACATACACCCAAAGTGCGGCATGACAATTATTCTCGCAATAAAAAGGACCCTAACTTCTTTGCCCCGGCAGTGATCCAGAGGTTTGCCTCGTCGACGATGGTGTTGAGTAAAGTTGGCGGAGGTGAGCTCTTATGCCGAAACATTCTTGCGTTTCTCTCATTCCAAATGACCCATGAGACAAGCATGGTGATCGAGGCCTTCACTTTTCGGTTGGTGGTGCCCACGGTGCTCATGCTCGCCCACCATGCCTTGACTGAGTCATACGAGCTCCACACAGACGTGTCCATGTCGTGTATGAGAAATTTCTGAATAACCAAATTCCATAGCCTCAGCGTGAAGCGGCACCGGAAGAATAGATGGGTTCCACATTCTTGCACACCCCCGCACAAGGGGCAAGGGCCACAATTTGGCCAACCTCACTTAGCCAGTCTGTCGGCGGTCCAAATTCGATATTGCAGTGCGAGCCAAGCAAAGAACTTGACCTTCGGTGGGGCCCAAGGCTTCCAAACCATTTGGTCCATGGGGGAGAGGACCAAACCCAAAAATTGTGCCCTATAAGCAGAGGCCGCAGAGTAATGCCCAGAGTCCGAGTGTTTCCATATTATGTCATCCTTAGCAAGCTCGTCAAGATGCACCTCATGTAGAAGCATCCAAAGGGTGAAAAATTGGGTTACATGTTCGGTGGAAGCAACCGCAGGCGGCCTGATTTTAAGGATCCACGCGTTTTCCTTGAGGGCCTCCCGTACCTTCCAATGTTTCCGCGATGAAGACTCGTAAATGAGAGGAGCAATGTCCTTGGGCTTGCACCCAAGAAGCCAAGGGGATTCCCAGAAGGGTGTCCTCGCCCCATTCCCAACCTTGATTGTGGTGCAAGCGTAGAAGAAGTTGAGATCTTCCTTATCACACGGGTTACCTCTCCCAACCCACAATTTTGTTGACTCCTTCCATTCATACCAAGGCCACCGCAGTCTCAAAGCCCGCGCGAACTTATTGGTGTTGAGGACCCCAAGCCCACCATAAGCAAGCGGCCGACTGACAATGTCCCAGTTAACCTTGCATTTTGCCCCGGTTGTCTTGTCTGACCCGGACCACAGGAAGGCCCTCTCAAGCTTGTCAATGCTTTGAAGGATGGTAGGCTGTATGACAAGCGGTGTGATGAAGTAGATCACTTGGGAAGCGAGCACCGACTTGACAAGAGCCGCGCGCCCAATGATGGTGATGTTTTGGCCCTCATATGTTGTCAATCTGCTTGCCACCTTGTCCACAAGGAATTGCAAGTCAACGAGCTTTAGCTTCCAGACAGAGAGTGGTAGACCCAAATATCGCAGCGGGAAGGAGGCCCTAACAGCCGGCAACCCTTGGGTGATGCGCCCCAAGTCAAGGTTACCGCACCAAATCGGAACCATCGAGCTCTTATGGAAGTTGGTGCACAGACCGGTGACATCCCCAAAGCCTCTCAGAATAGTCGCAAGGTTGTCCACATCACTTTTGATCGGAGCTACAAACACAGCCGCGTCATCCGCATAAAGGGAGGTACGCACCATGACCCCTCTCCCTCGGAGCTTATGAAGCAACCCCTTTCTCGTTGCTACGTCAAGGATTCGTTGTAGAGGGTCAATAGCTATGACGAACAATAGTGGAGAGACGGGGTCCCCTTGCTGCATGCCCTGACCGTGCTTGATGGGAGCACCAGGTACCCCATTCAAGAGGATCCTCGAAGATGAGGAACATAGGAGAGCCGCAATCCACTCTCGAAATTTGTTTGGGAAACCTCGCCTCTGAAGGAGGTCAATCAAATACTCCCATTTGACGGAGTCAAAGGCCTTGCGAATGTCCAACTTGAATAGGAGAGAGGGGGTCTTGCTCTTGTGAAGGTGCCGCACGAGGTTTCGAACATACATGAAGTTGTCGTGGATGCTCCGTGTTTTGATGAAAGCACTTTGAGTGTTGGAGACGAGGTCATACATGTGCGGTCCGAGCCTGATGGAAAGCACTTTCGCAATTATCTTGGCGATTCCATGAATGAGACTGATAGGCCGATAGTCGACAATGCTCTCCGCCCCATCCTTCTTGGGAAGCAGTACAATATTCGCAGAGTTGAGCCAGTGAAGATTTGTTGTGTGGAGGGAGTCAAAGCTTTGAATCACCCTCATGAGGCCGTGCTTAATGATGCCCCAACACTTCTTGAAGAAGAGGCCGGTGAAGCCGTCCGGCCCAGGCGCCTTGTTGCTAGGCATGCTATTTATCGCCTCGATGACCTCCTCCTCGGAGAAGGGACAGTCAAGCTCGTGTAGGTCATGCGACTCCAGGTTGAGTTCCTCCCAATTGAAGTCCTTTGTGCTCGCGCTTCCCCTTTTCATTATATGCGAGAAATGCTCGTGAATTATTTTTTCCTTGGCCTTGTGCTCCATCACCCACCCTTGATCATTCATGATTCGGTGAATGTGGTTTTTCCTCCTTCGCGCATTAACCCGACGGTGAAAGAACTTGGTGTTGGCATCACCTTCTCGGTGAATGTGGTTTTTCCTCCTTCGCGCATTGTATGCATTGTCACATTGAGTACTTAGATAGAAGGCACCCTTAACTTACCTTGATGGTGCTGAGCAGGAGGAGAGACGCCACCAGCGCGGCCACCGCAAGCTTGCCGAGCGCCATGGCTCCTTCCTCTCGAGTCTGAAGAGCTTTCCTGAGCTGTGTGGTCTCTTTGGGTTTGGTCTGTGTGATGGTTAAATAGAGCAAAGCTAAGGGTTTAAACACTTTACAGGCTTGCGCCGTGGAAGGGGAAGTGATGGGTGGTGGCCAGGTTGGCTCCTTGCAAGGGCGTAAATGGTCTGCGGCCGCGGCAGTGCAACTGCACTTGCCCAATGGCCTTTGACGTGTACCACCACCGTTGCCTGGCTGAGTGGCGTAAATGGGCTTAATTCGCCCTACTCACGGGGCGCCACACCTGCCCTGCCCTGCCCTGCCCTTGATTACAGATAGATAAACACACGGGCTACCCCGATTGCGTTCTGTATAGCACACCTAGGATTCTCTCCACGTCCACGATCGTGTGGAAATTTGGTCCTCCTGTCAAGCAAGCCTGCTGTCGTTGAGGCCTGGGCCGCACGGTGCGTCGTTTGATGAAGGGTGAGCGAGACAAGGGAATAGGACGGGGGAGCAGAGCAGAGTGGCGGGCGTACGAGCGTTGAGCTGCATTCCACTTCCACCGAGGGGCGGGGAGGGAGGGGGCAGAGCGTGCGTGATGTGGGCAATGCCGCGGTGTGGGGACGAGCGGGCTACACTACAACCCATGTAGGAGGAGACCTCACTCTGCCCCTAGGATTTGTCTGATCAAGTTCTCGTAGGATCTTTTTAGGCATCTCCAACGCCGACTCTCAAACCTTCCGCAACCATTCGAATCATGAAAATCACCCAACGCGATTCGGGCGCCATTTCTTCCACAAACCGAAGACACACGTGAATAAGGTTTACGAAAGTCCAGACCGATCTCACGCCCGCTTCTGACCACCCCGACCCACAAAAAAACACATCACCTCTCCCTCCCACGTTTTCCTTCCGATGCAGGCACTGCTCACCGCGCCGCATTCATGTCGGCCCAGAGCACACGAAGGCCGGCATTGATGACGTGATGTGACCGGTGGGAGGGAGGTCAGCGCTGAAGGACGCGACCTCTCGACAGCCGCCGCTTCAATGCAAACGCAGGTTCCCGAGGAACGAACTCGAGTCATTGCGCCACATTGAAAGGGCTGACCGGCCCTTTGCATGGCCTGGTCGCGGCTATTTAAGCCGCACTCCGGCACCGTCCACGTCGCATCCTCCTCCTCCTCCTCCCCTCCCCGCCCATTTCCATCCACATCTTCGACAATGGGCAAGTCCTGGGCGTCGGTGCTGGCAAGTGGTTCCAGGGCGGGATCTGGCGGATAGTGGCGGCGCCACCCTCGAACTCTGGGGTCGTCGTCCTCATCGGCTAGCGTGACTCAACACGGACGAAGATCGTCATCTCCGCCGACGAGGTGGACTAGTAGCCGCCGCCATCGCCGCAGGCCGCGCCGACGGTGTTGCGCTAGGTCTACGACGGCACCGACGGGAAGTCCACACCAACGGCTCGGCTCCGCCACCGGGGGTGCTCCTCCCCGTGAAGCCGGAGCCGACATCCCCTCCACGCTCTCCGCCGCCGCGCAGCCACGGCGTCCAAATCGGACGCCGCGTGAAGGAAGAGCGATTCTCGCTACCGCCCTAGCGCGTCATGGAGGAGCGGCTCTCGCTACCGGCACGACCCATCATGAAGGAGGAGCGCCGCTCGCCGCCGTCATTTTCCAAGGCGTGCGGTCGCATTCTGCACTACCTCCACGGTGGCGACTCCTCACCGTTGACCCGGAGCGCCATGACGGCGCAGGAGTACGCCGTCCGGGAGCAGCCCCGGCGGGACAGCCGCAACGCCGCACGTCGATCCAAGTTTGCGGACTCGGACGTCCCGCCACCACACATCACGATGGACCCGGACCTAGCATACGCCTGGGCGCTAGACCGCTCCGTGATGATGTCGGAGACGGCCAAGCGCCGTCTCTCCGCCACCTCAACGGGGAGATGGCCAGGTAGGGCGAGGGATGGTCCCTCATCGTGATCGCTGTCGCCAACGACGCCTCCTCCAACAACCACCGCCCTCTCTCCAGCCTACGTCATTTGTGGTCGCATTGCGCATGACGCAGGAGGGGGTAAAAAGGATCATCTGCGAGTGCCAGGCGGCCTCCAGGAAGCCCTGCCGTGACGTCGCCTCCTTCTGCCGTCCCAAGGCCGATGACTCCGACTCCGACGCCGGGTCGGGCCAGGATGATAGAGGAGGAGCCGCCGGCCAGCCCGGCATGGACTACGAGGTCATCGTGAAGTATAAGATTGTTTAGGGTTTTATTTTTAGGTTTTTAGTTCACCGAACGAAATATTGTCTGATTTATGTACAAATTATGCTAGTTTCAATGAAATCCGCCATGTTTATATCAAAATTCATCAGGTTTGCACGAATTCCGTCCGGTTGGTTGGAGTTGTTGTCAAAATATATGAGGCTACATTTAAATGCGTCCTCCCGCATCCGTGTCCGTGGACTCCCTCCTCCCCCCTTCCCCGTCCGCGAACGAATGCAGCAGGAAATTTGTGGGTTTCCGTTAAAGATGCCCTTAGTGAGCAGGGAGTATCATAAGTTAATATCATGTGCTAGTGTATGATATTTCCCGGTATAATATTGTCGCCTCATTAATTTATGAGTGTTGAAGACACCGTTGTGCTGATTTCTGCACGATTCATGCTGGCAATCGAGATTACCCAGGCGGGTATTGGACTCCCATCCCCGTCCCCATCCTCCTACCCATCTGCGGGGATAAAAATAGTCCCATCCCCATCCCCGTCCTTTTTTTTATCCCCATGGAAAAACCCATACACGCAATCAACAACAACATCTGATAGCATTTCTGTAGAAGAATAGTATTTCAGCACAATAAATAATATGTTGTGGCTAGGTTAGGACTTTTTAGGGCTTTTTGGCCAAAGGGGTGGGATGGGTGAAAAATTGGGTGAGTAAGGGCGGGAATTACATGGGGTCTACTAATTTTAGTGCCTACATGTAAGGCCTTCACGGGTAAGGCGAATAACGGGCACGGGTAATGTCATGGAATTGTCACGGCAGATGTCCTAGTGGGAGGACTTAGTCGTGGAGCCATCGCACTAGGTTAACTTAAAGGGGTTAAATGGGACAAAGGACACAGGAGTTTATACTGGTTCGACCCCTTGCGGTGAAGGTAAAGGCCTACTCCAGTTGAGGTGTTATTGCTTATGTCTCGATTACCAGGGAGCGAATATGCTTGACCTAGCTTTCGATCTATTCTCCCTTGCCCTAAACCGCCGTTGGGTCGTCCCTTTATATACACAGGTTGACGCCCATCCGCTTTACAGAGTCCCGGTCGGTTCATATAACGTGTGTGGCTCGGTGACCTAATACACATGCCTTACAATACAAGTCATACATATATGGCGGTTTACGCTTTATGGGCTTTAAGCCACCTCTGGGCCTAGGGCCTTTTAATGAATCTTCGTAATGAACCACCATCTTCAGCGTCTTTATGGGCTTTGTCCCGATAGATCATCGTGGATTAACCCTGCCCCTCCTGGGCGGGTTAACCCAATAGTTACATCCCCAACATTAGGCCCCAGGTTGATCTGAACTTGTTCATGTCAATCTTCAACACTTAGGGAAAAAAATCCTTCTTCACTTGTTCTTCAAAATATATTGTAACCCGCCATGATGTCATCTCCTGGAATTACGGAAATCCGCCATGACATCATCTGCCATTAATTTCGCACAAGACACAGCATATCTTAACGGATCTTTATCTTTAATTAAGCACTCCAAAAATCGAGGCATTGAAACGCCTGGATAATCATCTTTTGGCCTCCTCGTTTCTCATGCCTGCCTACTGACCTTTTCCTTATAAATAGGCCCCGACAGCCTATCCATTCTCCCCCTTCTTTCCTTCTCGTCTTCCACCTCTCCCCGTGACGCCTCTGTACGTCTGAGCCCTGCCACCGCCGCGAAGCTCATCGTCGTCCTCGACCTCGGCCGCTGGATCAACCTGACCGGGACCAGAGAAAAAACTGCAGCGCCTCTCTATTGCTCAGCGGTTCCAGTGAGTACCTTATCTTCTCCACCATAGATCTTCATTAGGGGTTTCTTCAGTTCTTATGAGTTCATCATCGTTCTTCATCACGCTTCTGTTTAATCCTTACTTTGATCTAAAACTGGCCTTTGAAATATGCAGAACCTGTTTCAATCCTTTGCCTTAATCACTGAACATGCCTTTTAGCTGCAGAAATCTCACCAATGTGTTAGTTCCTGCACTGCTGCAATATTTAGGTTTTAATTTATTTTCCTTTTCCGCACAGTGCTAGATCCAAATACCCTGCTCCAGTCTGTAAAACTTGTTCATTCAACACTTAGCAGATTTCACACTTTGACAGATACCAATCTGATCATGGCGGCTTACATCACCGGTTCTCACTAGCCATATGTCATTAGGCCCCATTTAAGGCACCAGTCTAAATACACTGCCACGCCTTACTTCTGGCTTAATAAATTAATTTAAAACAGCAAAAACTTTTCTTTCTTGCAGGCATCTTCCTTCACAATGCCACCAAAGACAGTCACTTCATGTAACTGGGTTCCTTCCATTGTCACTGAGAACATGCTCAAAGACTTTGTCAAAATTGGCAATTTACCAGCAAAAAATGTCATGCATTGGCGCGTCCCCAATCCAGATGAAGAACGACCTCAACCAAAGGATGATGATGTCATTGTTTTCACTAGCCGCATGAACTGAAGCTTCTCACCGCCCGGCTCTAAATTTTTCTGAGATGTTCTGCACTTCTTTCAACTCCATCCGCAAGACATCGAACCCAATTCCATGTCAAACATCTGCAAATTTCAAGTCTTCCGCGAAGTATACCTTCAAGAGGAGCCCAATGTTGAACCTTTCAGAGAATATTTCTATTTGAACCGCCAAAACGAGTTCACGAACGGACCCAGTTTGGAACTTGGCGCAATCTCAATTCAACAAAGAAGATATGCTATCTTCCCATATGCTTGCTTGCCAGGTCATCCCAAGGATTGGAACCAGACATGGTTTTACTGCAAAGATACCTCTCCAGCTGACGAGAATCCATTGCCGGGTTATCGTGTCGAGCGCCTGGACCCAAAGCATCATCTTCTTGAAAAGCTTACCACTACCGAACATGCAAAGCTTGCTCCTACCATTGCAAAGGTTAAAGCTCTGCTGGGAAATGGGTTAACTGGCATTGATTTGGTTCGGTGCTGGGTTTCTTGGAGAATCATACCCTTGAGTCGCCGACCCAACTTAATGTGTACTTACACTGGTGGTATAAAGGATCCGCTGCGCCACAGCTCTGTGTGCTTAACTGATGAGGCAATCAACGAAATGGGCAAGTCCCTTCTGAATGAAGATTCGGAAGATTGCAGCAAAGTGGGTCTGAACCCTTTCTGCAAACTTAACCCACCACCGGATGTGAGTCTCCAAACTCACTTACTTTTACCTTATTATTCAAATACTTTATTAACTCAAGCTTTGATGACCTTCACAGGCTGAATCTGATTTTTGGAAAAATAAATACGACCATGAAGCTACCAAGAAGGCCAGGGCTGCCAAGAAAGCCGCCAAGAAAACCACTAAGAAAAATAAGAAGAAATCAAGCACCTCCGATATGTTTGAACTGGATGACAGTTCTGAGTCGGAGGTAGCCCTTAACTCCCTTGGCTCCTTTTCAACTACCTTATTGACACTGATTATTCTCAGGATGACATGGGGGCGAGCCAAGCAGCTGAAGAAGAGACTATTATTTCGTCTGACTTAGAGCCTTTGCCAAGACAAAAAATTCGATGGGTAACCTGGAAAGTAAGCTTTTCGCACCCCTTAGCTCATTTGGATCCTCACTTTCTTTTGAAGCAACAGCAGCACGAGAGTCGGCGACAAACTCAGACCAACGGAGGTGAAGAGTTATCGTCCGGCTTATCAAATACCCCAGCTCCACGAAAACGGCAAAATGAGGTATTTCCAAACTTAGCTCGTTCCCCTAGCGGGTCTCATTCGTCAGCCACTTACTCTTTCCGATTCAAACTATCAGGAGGTTTCTCGCTCTTCCTCCGGTGACTCATCTCAAACCCAGCTACCGGATTTCAAGACTGCCCCTAGGTAACATCTCTTTTGTTTTCTATCTCCTTATGCTCTTATACTTGTATTGATCTCTCATGAACCATGCAGTGGAAGCAAAGCCTAACAAGAAGGCAAAGGTGACCAAGCCGGTTGAAGATCCTAAAGTCCCTGAACCGGAGAAGCAAGTCCCAGCATCAGATGTTTCTAAAAACAACCAAAAGAACCTGCCCATGAAGCCCCACCAGAGATTCCTGACCTTTCCGGTGACTAGACAAAACTCAATCCTTTGAATACTGAATCATCAAGCCCACTTAAACCATCGGAGACACATGCCGATGATGTTATGATTACTGGCACCGGCTTTACAGAACAGGGAAATCCAACTGTCTTGGCCAAACACTTCGCTAAACAGGAGTTTATTGAAAAGCGAAAACTGAGATTTGTTGTTGCCCACTATTCTCAATTGAGCAGCAGTGAAGTACTCTCTAGCTACCTCAACCATGTACATACCAGCCGCGATCTTGAAATCGATATGGTGAAGCAGATGCATCAAAAATATGAGGTATGAATTCCGGCTTAAGTACATTATGCATATCCTGTCAGCCCCCAAGTCTACTGTGTATAATAGAATTGCATATGATGTAGACTTTAGAATAGCAATGAGTATAAACCATCTTTGAGAAAAAAGCCGTCTTTCACTTAAACCGAGTTTTAATGATCAACATTGCATCCGTAGCCCCCAAGGGCCGGTTTAATCGGCATGAATGAACCGATACTCATCATTGTTTAAAGCTCAAAACTTACTCATGTAGCCCCCATGAACCGGCTTTGTCTGCGGCACTTCCGAGTCAATCCAAAGTAGTAATGAAATATGAGCAAATATGCATTAGCCCCCAAGTGCTAAGTACTATTGCTTGCAAAGTGCTTGGGACTTAGTCATATAAACCGCTGTAGGAAGAACTGTTCAGTAAGAATTAGCCCCCAAGTGCCAAGTGTTGTTGCTTGCAAAAGGCTTGGGACTTATATTCATGTAACCTAGATATAAATGTGTTTGTAATCTGTGTTTTTACAGGACGCCACTACTAAACTTCAATCACAATTGACTGATGCAAAAATCTGGCTGGAGAATCAAGAATCTGAGACCCGGAAAGTGGATTCAAAATTCCAATTTAGCATGGCTGAAACGGAAAAACTGAAAACCAATTTTGAGGCTGAAAGAAATGCCTGGGCTGAGGAAAAGACTGTTGAAAGAAATGTGTGGTACCAATGATGTTGTGGTTGTTGTCGGGCTTCTCGACCAATGTCCACACTTGATTTCTCTCAAAGTTGTGTAGCTCTTCATGCATGGCATTTATCCAATCCGGATCTTCCAATGCTTAGAGATGAATGAATAATGTTCACAAAAATTAGCCAAACGAGATTTAGAGTGAGTGATTCTCCCGTTTTGGATATCATTGTAGATTTGCTCGATGGGATGGTCTCTGGCGACTCTTGCTCGTACTCGTGAGAGCTTTTGTTTTGTTCGGGGTGGAACATCTTCTTCATCATCTTGTCCTTCTTCATTGTTGACGTTGTCATTTCCTTGTCGGGGTGGAGAAGGAGGTTGACGAGGTTCATATTGGTGTACTTCCTCGTTTTCTTCGTCTTGGTGTGTCCCACTTGTGGATGCTTCCGTATCAACTCTTGGTTCACCTTGTCGTGAGGTAGAAGCTTCCACTTGGATGGACGAGGTACTCTCCTTCACCTCCATTGGACGGATCTTGCCAATAGACAAGTCTTGGATTGCTTCCAAAGGATCTTTATCTCCTACATCAATTGGCAATTGCTCTACTTGTGAGCCGTTAGATTCATCAAACTTCACATCTACCGTCTCTTCAACCTTTTGGGTGAGATTGTTGTAGACACGGTAAGCGTGAGTGTTTGAGCCATAACCAAGCAGGAAACATTCATGAGATTTAGGGGCAAATTTGGAACAACGATGCTTATCAAGAATGTAGCACTTTGAGCCAAATACTCGAAAGTATCCAACTTGGGGTTTGTTACCGGTGAGGAGCTCGTATGCCATCTTGCCGAGTAGCTTGTGAAGATACAAGCGATTTGTTGCATGACAAGCTATCTCAACCGCTTCCGCCCAAAAGTGTTTTGGAGTCTTGTACTCATCAAGCATCGTTCTTGCCATCTCAGTAAGAGTTCGGTTCTTCCTCTCAACAACTCCATTTTGTTGAGGCGTGTACGTAGCCGAGAACTCATGTGAAATCCCTTCTTCGTCAAGAAAGGTATCCACATTTGCGTTCTTGAACTCTGATCCATTGTCGCTCCGAACCTTCTTGATCTTCACTTCAAATTGATTTTGGGCCTTACTAGCGAAGTTTTTGAAGATCTTTTGGACCTCCGATTTACCATCAAGAAAGAACACCCACGTAAATCTTGAAAAATCATCGACTATGACTAGACCAAATGAGTTACCACCAAGACTCTTGTAGGCATTGGGACCAAAGAGATCCATGTGAAGTAGCTCGAGCGGTCTTCTCGTGGTCATGATGTTCTTCATGGGGTGGCTTCCTCCAACTTGTTTTCCTGCTTGACAAGCACTACAAAGTCTATCCTTGTCAAATATAACATCTTTTACTCCAAGGATATGATCACCTTTAATAAGCTTATCAAGATTTCGCATGCCCACATGACCTAACCTTCTATGCCACAACCAACCTCTCGAGGATTTAGCAATTAGGCAACTTCTAGGTTGAGCCTTTCTAGTGAAATCAACAATATATAGATCACCTCTACGTGTACCGGTAAAGACCATTTTATGATTATCTCTACGGAACACTTGGCAATCTACTTCAGTAAATAGGACATTGAAACCAAAGTCAGCAAGTCTAGATACGGAAAGTAAATTGTAGCCAAGAGATTCAACGAGCATAACATTTTGTATAGAGCTATCATGTGAGATGGCCACCTTACCAAGGCCAACCACCTTACCCTTTGAGTTGTCACCAAAAGTGACATACTTTCGAGGGTCGTCGTTTTCAGCAAGCTCACGAAACATATCTTTGTCTCCGGTCATATGATCGGTACACCCACTATCAAGAACCCATTGCTTTCCTCCAGCCATGTAGCCGCGAATATTTTCCATAAGACCAAAGTGTCTCATAGACTCATTGAGATCAAGGTCACTATCATCATCCTCATCATAGTATGCATGTTCAACATCGTCTTGTGAAGGATCAATTCCTAGAGAGAGCAATTCATTAGATAAATGGTCATCACAATAGTCATCTTTATGAATTCTAATGGCTTCGGAGATGATATTGCTAATGATTTCAACATCACCTTTGGAACTCGTAAGATTAGTAAGCTCAAATAGACAATCACCAAATTTGGGATCATTGGAACTCATCTTACTCAAGGCAATAGACTTATGAAGGATCTCATCTAAGTTTTTCAAGGAATAGTTTGGAAATTGTTCCTCAAGGAATCTCCATATGGTGTAGGCACAATCAAGAGCAGGCAAGCTAGCAAGCAAGTTTCTAGGCAAACCTCTAGTGATGAAATTGACAGTTCTAAGATTATGGATCATGTCAATAGACTCATCAAGGGTAGGATTCAAAGGATCAACATGAGGTGCATAAGGGCTAGTAATGTACTTGTTCAAATGATATTCATTGAAAATCTCAAGCATCTCAATTTTCCACTCGTGAAAGTACTCTCCATCAAGAATAGGCACTCTACGTCTAAGACTCCCCAACGTAGACTCATCCATCTTCCTCCAAAGGTGTTTAAACCAAAGCAATGGAGACCAATGCTTTGATATCAATTGAAAGGATCGAGAAGAGGTGTCTAGAGGGGGGTGAATAGACTCTTAACAAGAAAAAGTTGCAGTTTTTATTTTCTTCAAGTTAAGGTAGAGTTTTAGCACAAGTTCAAACATTCACAATACATATCAAGCAAGCATGACAAGAGTATATGAGCAGCGGAAAGTAAAGCATGCAATTTGCAAGAATGTAAAGGGATGGGATTAGAGTGTGCAAACGCAGTTGGAGACACGGAGATTTTTGGCGTGGTTCCAATAGGTGGTGCTATCGTACATCCACGTTGATGGAGACTTCAACCCACGAAGGGTAATGGTTGCGCGAGTCCACGGCTCCACCCACGAAGGGTCCACGAAGAAGCAACCTTGTCTATCCCACCATGGCCATATCCCACGAAGGACTTGCCTCACTAGGGTAGATCTTCACGAAGTAGGCGACCTCCTTGCCCGTACAAACTCCTTGGTTCAACTCCACAATCTTGACGGAGGCTCCCAAGTGACACCTAACCAATGTAGGAGACACCACTCTCCAAAAGGTAATAGATGGTGTGTAGATGATGAACTCCTTGATCTTGTGCTTCAAATGATAGTATCCCCAACACTCAACTCTCTCTCACAGATTTGGATTTGGTGGAAAGATGATTTGAGTGGAAAACAACTTGGGGATGGCTAGAGATCAAGATTTATGTGGTTGGAGTGGAATATCTTGACCTCAACACAACTGTAGGTGGTTCTCTCTCAAAAAGTGTAAGTTGAAAGTGTAGGCATGTTCTGATGGCTCTCTCCATGAATGAAGAGTGGGTGGAGGGGTATATATAGCCTCCACACAAAAACTAACTGTTACACACAATTGACCAAACTCAGTGGGACCGAATCGGAAAACTCGGTCAGACCGACTCAGTTCATAATGTGACCGTTAGGCTTTTCGGTGGGACCGACATGATCAACTCGGTGGGACGAATGTGCTAGGGTTAGGGTAAAACCTCATCTCGGTTTGACCGATTACACAAACTCGGTGGGACCGATTTGGGTAATAAGCAAAACAGAGAGTTGGTCAGTCAAGCTCGGTGGGACCGATTGCATATCTCGGTGAGACCGAGATTATTGCAATAGGCAACAAAGAGTTTGCAAGCTCATCTAGGTGAGACCTAGACCCCATCGGTGTGATCGAATTGATTAGGGTTTGTGGCAATGGCTATGTCAAGAGAACTCGGTGGCGCCGGATGGAAAATTTTGGTGGGGCCGAGTTTGACTTTTGGTTTGGGACATATGTGAACATGGGAAAGTGGTTGAGGGTTTTGGAGCATATCACTAAGCATTTTGAGCAAGCAAGCCATTAAGCAACACCTCATCCCCTTTTAATAGTATTGGCTTTTCCTATGGACTCAATGTGATCTTGGATCACTAAAAGGTAAAATGTAGAGTCTTGAGCTTTAGGGCTTGAGCCAATCTTTTGTCCTTAGCATTTTGAAGGGGTTCCACATCTTCTTGTTCATGGCACTCCATCTGTTGAACTTATCTGAAATATACTAGATAAAAACATTAGTCCAACAAGAGATATGTTGACATTAATTACCAAAACCACCCAAGGAGCACTTGTGCTTTCAATCTCCCCCTTTTTGGTAATTGATGACAACATACATCAAAGCTTTAGATAAAGATATAGAGAATAACAAGTAAAGCTTTGAAAAGACATGTAACATGCATGGGCTCCCCCTACATGTGTGCATTCATGTCAATATGGCTAGCAAGAGCATGTGAATGCATAAACATGATAGAGCAAGCAATGTGTTACATGTATCTTGGCTAAATGCATCAGAGCAAATGATGTGAGTATATGAAGTTGTAACTTCATGCTCATGATTCCTTCTTGCAAACAATATGTACATTATCAAGAGATCCTCATGCACATGAGTGTGATGCATATACTTACCTTGTGGTCTTGAGCTAGCTTTGGAAGAGATGAACCTGGGTAAACAATGTTAGATAACACAAACACATCTACTAAGCAAAGCAAACAACAAACCATAAGAGTACCAAGATTGGGATGACATGTAGAGAGTGAATACTAGGTACTCTATTGTATATAGAAATGTCCCCAAAAGGTAAAGATATGCAAGGAATTCAAGGATTTCCTTCCCTAGCAGTCTTTCTCCCCCTGAATCTTGTATTGGATAATGTGTAAGTGCATCTAGTGCCCCTTAGTGATTTTGGTGTATTGAAGACTTATAGGTTAAGGGACTAATGCGTTTGTGAGAGTACACAGGTCTATAAGTCTATGAGGAGTTTGATATTTGCAGAGAAAGTCAACCCTAAAAATGAAGTTCTTCGACTGAAGACTTTGGACTTCTGAAGACCTTCTGAAGACTTTGAAAGTGAAGAAATTGGTGCAATCCTGAAGACTTGGTATTCATTCGAGGAACATGAAGCATGAAGACTTTTGTTTTTATAGTTTCATTTTCTCTTTCTTGAGTCTTAGGAAATACCGTACTGTTAAAGGGGGTTGAGGAAATACTAAGGAAAAATTTCCATGTGATGCTCAACTCAAAATCCTACACCTACCAATCCCTTCGAGTGAAGCCATGGGAAATCTCATACAGTTCATTCATATTCTTCAGTGACAGAGATGAAGTTCTTCTGGTCTAAGAGGAATTTGTTCTGGCTGAGGAGTTAGGAATTCGCCACTGCGGATTGCCTACATAGTGAGGAAGATGATAGCCCTGAGGAATTTGATACTCAAAATTCCGACCATTGCTGTGCTGTGCGCTAGCTGTCCCAAAATATCTACCCACCTAACGGTCATATCATTGAAGGGCATTTATGTCTTATCATGTCGGGTTGCTCCCTAGGCTATAAATAGCCGCCCCCTACAACCACTAGCTGGTTGGCTGCTCTGGGAGAAAATGACACTTGTCATTTGAGAGCATCCCATCCTCCGAGGACTTTGAGCAAAAATTATCAAGTGAGGAAAACCCAAACCCAAACACCTACAAACCCCAAGTGATTGAGCATCACTGAAGAGATTGATCCTGCGTGGATCTGATGCTTGTTACCTTTGAAGACTGTGCTTCTTCCAGACGGTTAGGCGTCAAGGTCTAGAGCATCCAAGAGGAATTGTGGATCGCCGAGTGACCAAGTTTGTGAAGGTTTGGAAGTCACCTGAAGACTTACCACGAGTGATTGGGCGAGGTCTGTGTGGCCTTAGCTCAAGGAGAATACGGTGAGGACTATGTGTCCGGGACTGTGTGTCCTCAGGTTTAAATACCTAGCCGCTCCAACCAGATGTACAACTGAGACAACAGTTGGAACTGGTCTACCAAATCATTGTCTTCACCAAGCTCACTGGTTCTATTTCCTCAACTCTTTCATTTCCTCATAACTGTGTTGAGTGCTGGTTCATATATGTGTTTGAAGACTTTTACTAAAGACTTTCTCAATTTCCTCAATTCAATTTCCTTAGTTCAATTTCTTCAGTCTGTTTGTCTTCATCCTGTGTTATCCTGTGCTTACGCTTTCGGTACTCTGTGCTTATGTTCATTTCATCATGATGACTATGCTTGTGTTCTGTTATGTTTACTTTTGAGTAATTATTCCGCTGCTAGTAGTTCTTTTCTAAGGAATTTCCTCACCTGCAAATTCCTCAGTGAAGAATTCATAAAAATCGCGAAGAATTCATAAAAATCGCCTATTCACCCCCTCTAGTCGATATAACGCACTTTCAATTGGTATCAGAGAAAGGTACTCCGTTGTTCGGTGTGATTTTGGTTTAACCGCCTGGAGTTTTAGGTATGTCGACCGCAGGTATGATCAAGGTCTCTGCTGGGTGTCCTACCTTCAATGGGACGGACTACCCCTACTGGAAGAATAAGATGCGAATGCATCTTGAGGCAATTGATAACGATCTCTGGTATGTTGTGGAAAATGGTGTTCCCTCAGTCACACCTTCTTTGAATGCTGCTGATGTGAAGAGATTCAAGCAACTCGATTCTCAAGCGAAGAATATCATATGTGGCCATCTGAGCAAAGGACAGTATGGAAGAGTGAGTGCTTTGGAAACTGCTAAGCTTATCTGGGATAGGCTGTCCAAGGTGAATGAAGGAGTCTCAACAGAGCGTGACTCTCGAGTTGATGTTCTTCGCAATCTCTTCAACCGCTTCAAAAGACTCGACAATGAAAATGTTCAACAAACCTTCGATCGCCTAACTGACATCTCAAATGAGCTTCAAGCACTTGGTGCCACTGACATCACCGACCATGAGGTGGTGAAGAAATTGCTGAGATTGCTTGATTCCTCATTTGATACTCTGGCATTGATGATACAAGAACGTGCTGATTACAAGTCACTTGATCCCGCTGATATCCTCGAGAGGCTAAATACTCATGAGTTCCAGCTTGCTGAAAAGAGAGATCTCTACGGTTCGAGCTATGGGAGATCACGTGCACTGAAGGCCAAGGCAGTATCTGAGTCCGAAGATGAAGACTCTGGTAGCAGCCTTGGTGATCCTGAAGAACTAAGCCATGATCTAGCACTGCTCGTGAAGAAATTCCAGAAGTTCTCAAGACGTGGTCGCTTTGGAAGACCCTCAAGGAGCAATGATTCCTCATCCAGTGACTACAAGAAGAGGCTTTGTCACAAATTCAAGAAACCTGGACATTAGATTCAAGATTGTCCTCAGTGGGAAAAGGAATCAAAGAAGAAGAAATACAAGGATTACAGTTCTGATGATGCGAAGAAAAAGAAGAATTCATCAAAATTTTCATCATCAAAATCCTCAAAGTCTCCATCTCACAAGAAGAGCAGCTCTAAGAAGGCTCGGGCATTCATTGGAAAGGAAATGGACTCTGAGGCTGAATCTGAAGAAAATGAGGAAGATGAGGCATCTGAGGAGTCCGAATCTTGTGTGGCGAGCCTAGCCCTCGCTACTGCTTTCGTCAGCAAGCCTATCTTCAACACTGAAGAAAATGACCTCACCAACAAGGCTGATGAAGGCAATGATGACTACGCTCCCACCTATTGCTTCATGGCAAAGGGTGCCAAGGTACTCAAATATACCTCCTCTGAATCAAGTGAGAATGAATCTGATGAAAACCTTAAGCCCATCTATTCTAAACCTGCTAAGATTGCTGTAAAACAACAAAGGGCTTTTGAAAAGGTTCAAAACATGCTAGACAAAAGTGATGATATGTTGGGTGAAGAAATGGATCGCACTAAAGCCTTGACTGAAAATCTTCAGAGACTTCAGACTAGGTTTGACAACCTTCAAGGTCATCATAACACTCTCTTATCTGATCATGAGAAGCTTTCTTATGAATTTCTTCAAAGAAAGCAAGATCTTGAAAAGCTAAGAGTGAGTTATGAAGATCTTCAGAAGGAGCGTGATTCATTACTTGCTCAACAAATCAACGCTTCTCAGGAAGAATTTGTTCCTCTATGCTTGAAGTGCATTGAACGTGAATTTGCTAATTCTTCACCTGAATGTTCAAATGCTATTAATGTTTCAAATTCTTCATCTGCCTTTGCTATCACTAATTCCTCATCTGAGGACACTGCTAGTATCACTGACGATGCAAGGCTGAAGGAATTGTACATGACATGCATGTACAAAAGCCTCAAAGGGCATCAGACTCTTTGTGATGTGCTTAAAAAGAAGATTCTCAACAGGAACCCTAGGAAAGAGGGTATTGCCTTTGAGAGGAAACTCAATGCTGATGGTACATATTGGAAGCCTGAGCAGTACCCCAAAACCTCATGGGTTGCTGCAAAGGGACCTCCAGTTGATCCATCTAACTTATCTAGCTTTGCATGTGAATCTCCTCGTTCTAATGATGAGTCATTTGACTCCAACTATAAATTGTTCAAAAATCAGAATGGTGAAATATTTGCTAGATATGTTGGCACTAACTGCAGGAACGATCCTCCTATGAAGAAAATCTGGGTTCCCAAAAGGTGCCTTGAAAGTCTTCAGGTGAATGTCCTCAGGACACCACCTATGAAGAATAGGAACCCCAGATCAAATTCTTCATATGGACCAAATTCCTTAAAAGGATCAAAGTCCTCATATGAATATCATCATGCTAATAACTCGGTTCCGCAGGGAAGAGCTAAGGGCTATGAATATGGGCATTATTCTTCTAATCATTATGTTCATAAGTCCTTGAAGAATTTCTCTTCTTATTCATATGCTTATCCTAACCCCTCTTATGTGAAACGAAATGGACTGGCTTCTATGCCACCTTTCTCGTATGGAGCTCGCAGAGTGAGGAACTCTTTGCCACCCCTTCAGATGTGGGTGGTGAAGAAAAAGAACTAATCTCTTCCGCAGGGTCAGGTCTCCAGACGTACGTAATCGTCTGAAGAATTTTCTGGAGACCTGAGTGTGCCTGATAGGACGCATGCTAACCATGAAGAAATGAACTTTCATTTCTCACGTCCTCAAACTGCTTTATCTATTCTATTGCTTGATGAAATTGATCTGATGAATTGATGTCATATTCTTCACTGATGAAGTATATGAGTTCGTAAGCTGCACTAATTCATCTGCAGGATGATCAACCCAAAGCCACTAAGTGGGTCCTCGATAGTGGATGTACAAATCACATGACTGGTGACAAGAATCTATTGATGGATGCTCCATTATCTCCATCGCATCTGAAGCATATCATCTTTTCTAACAAAGGCAAAAGTCAAGTATTGGGTCTAGGTAAGGTTGCGATCACAAAGGATCGACACATGGACAAAATCATGCTTGTCGAGTCCTTAGGATACAACCTCATGTCTGTCTCAATGCTTTGCGATCTTGATATGGTTGTGGTCTTTGGCAAGTACCATTGTGTTGTGGTTATGGAAGCTGACAATTCCAAAGTCTTCGAAGGCTTTAGGAGAGGAGACCTGTATATTTTTGATTTCTCTACAGGACCACAACCAGCCTTGTGCCTACTTGCAAAAGCTTCAGAAAGCTGGCTCTGGCATCGACGACTTGGTCATGCAGGCATGAGGAATTTGTACACGCTTGCGAAGAAGAAGCATGTCATTGGAATCGAGAATGTCAAATTCCTCAAGGATCACTTATGCGGAGCCTATGAAGCTGGGAAGATGACAAAGGCTAAGCATCCAGCGAAGACTATCATGACCACCACTTGTCCATTTGAATTGCTTCACATGGATCTCTTCGGTCCTAACCATTATTCTGCTGTCTCAAATGAGGCATCTCAATATGGCTTTGTTATTGTTGATGATTACTCTCGATACACATGGGTACACATTGTTACTGACAAACATGAAGTGCAGGAAGTCTTCAAACGATTTTCCTCGAGGGCTGCAACCAACTTTGGTGTGAAGATCAAGCACATCAGAAGTGACAACGGAACTGAGTTCAAGAATTCTGGTCTTGATGACTATCTTGATGAACTTGGTATTACTCATGAGTTATCTGCTCCTTATACTCCTCAGCAGAACAGTGTCATGGAGCGCAAGAACAGGACTCTTGCTGAGATGGCTCGCACTATGCTTGATGAATACAAAACGCCTCGTCGTTTCTGGATTGAGGCAATTGATATTGTGTGCCACATCATCAACAGAGTATATCTTCACAAATTCTTCAAGAAGACTGCCTATGAACTCCTCACTGATAAGAAACCCAATGTAAGTTATTTCAAAGTCTTCGGTGCTAAATGTTAGATTAGAAATCCTCATCACAACTCAAAATTTGCACCGAAAGCACATGAAGGTTTTATTCTTGGTTACGGAAAGGACTCGCACACCTACAGAGTCTTCAACAACGTTCTTCACAAGGTTGTTGAAACTATAGATGTGCGGTTCGATGAAACTAATGGCTCGCAAAGATTGCACCTACCTACTGTGATAGATGAACTAGCACCTGAGGAAACTATCAAGTTCAAGGCTACTGAGGATGTCATTCCTACTTAAGAATCTGCTAAAGAATTCATTCCAGAACATGAAGAACGTCGAGCTAATGCACCTGAAGAAAATACTGAAGAAAATGGTGCTGAAGAAAATGTTGATCAAATTCATCAACGACAACCAGCTCATCCTCGCATTGCAAAAGAAGTGCAAGCTGAAAAGATCATCAATGAGATTAAAGCGCCAGGTCCTCTCACACGATCAAAAGCTTCACATTTATCTAACTTTTGTGGGCACTATGCTTTTGTCTCTATCATAGAGCCCACTAAGGTAGATGAAGCATTTCTAGAGCCTGAGTGGATTCAGGCCATGCAAGAAGAATTACAACAGTTTGAGCTCAATAACGTCTGGGAACTAGTCAAACGTCCAGATCCTCGCAAGCACAATATCATTGGCACAAAGTGGATCTATCACAACAAGCAAGACGAAAATGGCCTTGTGGTAAGGAATAAGGCACGACTTGTAGCTCAAGGCTACACACAGGTTGAAGGAATTGATTTTGATGAAAATTTTGCACCTGTTGCTAGACTTGAGGCTATTCGCATATTACTTGCTTATGCTAACCATCATGATATCACTTTATATCAAATGGATGTGAAAAGTGCATTCCTCAATGGTAAGCTTGAGGAAGAAGTATATGTTGCTCAACCCCCAGGTTTTGAAGATCCAAAGAATCCTGACAAAGTCTTCAGACTCAATAAGGCCCCCTATGGCCTCAAGCAGGCCCCACGGGCGTGGTATGATACTTTGAATGAATTCCTTATGAAGAAAGGCTTCAAACCAGGTTCACTCGACCCTACTCTTTTCACTAAATCTTATGATGGTGAATTGTTTGTGTGCCAAATATATGTTGATGATATTATCTTTGGCTGTACTGACCAACGTTATAGTGATGAATTTGCCTATATGATGAGTGAATAATATCAAATGTCTATGATGGGAGAATTGAAATTCTACTTAGGTCTTCAATTTTGTCAACAATGCAATGGCATATTCATATCTCAGGAGAAATACCTCAAGGATGTACTGAGGAAATTCGGCATGCAAGATTGCAAAGGCGTCAAAATTCCTATGCCCACAAATGTCCATATGTGCACTGAAGAAAATGGTATTGACTTCGATCATAAGGTATAACGCTCCATGATTGGTTCTTTATTGTACTTATGTGCATCTAGGCCAGATATAATGCTTAGTGTTTGCATGTGTGCCCAATTTCAAGCTACACAGAAGGAATCACACCATAAGGCTGTGAAGCATATTCTTCGATATCTAGCTTACACACCAACACTTGGATTATGGTACCCCAAGGGCTCGGTTTTTGATCTCATCAGATATTCTGACTCTGAGTATGCTGGTGATCATGTGGACCGCAATTCAACATCTGGTACATGTCATTTCCTTGGATGATCTTTGGTCTGTTAGTCCTCAAAGAAACAGAACTGCGTATCACTATCTACTGCTAAAGCTGAGTACATTGCCGTTGGTTCTTGCTGTGCTCAATTGCTATGGATGAAGCAAACTCTCAAGGACTACGACGTCAACATGAAGAATGTGCCTCTCTTCTGTGACAATGAGAGTCCATCAAGATTGCTCACAACCCAGTTCAGCACTTGAAGACAAAGCACATTCAGATTCGTCATCATTTTCTTCGTGATCATGCGTTGAAGGGCGACATTTCTATTGAGCATGCGAAGACTGAAGAACAGCTAGCCGATATCTTCACAAAGCCCTTGGATGAGAAGAGATTTAGTAAGTTGTGGTGTGAGCTAAATATCCTAGAATCTTCGAATGTTCTCTGAAAAGGACACTCATCCTAACACTTATGCAAAACTGATGACTTAGATGTGCAACACATGAAGAAACATTTTTCTTAAATCAATGAAGAATAACACTCTAAGTGTGAAGAAATTAATGAAGAATTTGATTCTCAGAACCCTACGACAATTGTACGCGGTGTCTGAAATCATCATTCTTATACGGTGGGTCACGCCACCACCAAAAGTTGAAATTCCTCAGTTGTTCAAATTCTTCAACTTTGCATTGTCTTCACTGTTTCTGTTGTTTTTCTTCATTGGCTATATATATATATATGAGTTTATGTCCTCTATAGCATTCACTTATGCCTATTTCTTCAAGTTGGTTTTTCTACTAAGTGAATGTGATCGGACCCTTCCCCCTCTATGCTATACTAAACCCAATCTGTTCACAAATTCTTCATGTGCGTTCTATTTGAAACTCGTTCAAAATCTTCACTGTGTCCTTGTCACCTGAAGAAATTGTGAACGGAACTTTAAAACCTATCTTATCCAAATTTTCGGCTTTTCCGCTCAAACTGTTCCGCATCGCATGATATACTTATCTATTCACCCACGATCTAACACGATCTCCACTTCTCAGTACATGGGTGACACATGTCATGCGAATGAGAAGGGTCAGGGGCACGTTCGTCCAAATTCTTCGGGCGAATAGTTTTTCACCGTGGCTATAAATACCCCCTCTTCCCTTACTCACTTCCTTTACTCCGCTCGACCTCCTTCTCCAGCTCGAGCTTCTCAACTCCGCCGCCGCCGCTACTTCATCGTCGCCGGCGAGGAAGAGCTTCACTGCCTCAACCTCGTCGCCGCCGTACTCACACCGGCCGCGGAAATCTTCACTCTGCCGCCGCCGTAGCCGTCTTCCTCCGCCGAGTTAGGGCGTGGAAGATCTGCACAGACGAACTTCACTTCTCCACCTCACAGTTTGTCGTGTTCTTCATTCAGGGTAATTAAAAGATACTTTTACTGCCCTCTGTGATTCAAATGATTATCTACAAAATCTTCAAAGGTGTTTTTCTTCAAATCTTCACACACTAAACACCTCACATGTCATCTGTTCTTGATTCATTTCTCTAAGCTGCAAATTTCTCTTCAAGATTCCTCAATTGTGCGGATTTCTGATCTGTACAACTCTGGAACCTAAGACTAAGAACGCTCAGTGAAATTCTTCAAGACTCGTCTGGTCAAATTCCTCAAACTTGTTCTTTTTACAAAACCTTCTGAGAACGCATATGACCTCTCACAAATTCCTTGCAACATATACTCTTTGTTCTTCATTCACCGTGTTATCCCACACCCGCGCTCGTTGCGTTCGGTTCTACGATCTTGTTATAAGGCAAGGAATTGGAGAGGTCATATGCATTCTCAGAAGTTTTGTAAAAAAATCAAGTTTGAGGAATTGGCCAGACGAGGGCGTGAAAATTCACGGACTTCGTACTGAGCCGACAACCAAAAGCCCCAACCGAAAAAACGAAACAAAGAGAAACCCCGGCCGGCCCCGGGCACCACTCCCACGGTGCGCCATTACTAACTTGGCCCAAAAATTCCACCGAATGCACCCCCCTCCGACCGCCTTTTCAGTTTAAAAAAATAAAGAAAATGATGGAAATGTCAAAAAAATAAAAAGAAATAAGTTTCCCATGTGATATGTGGTCTTGTTGGGAAAATTTACAAATATGAATTTCGACTTTATTTGCAAAATCTCTCTAGAATTTGTAAAATGGGCATAACTTTTGCATACGAACTCGGATTAAAAAGTTTTTTATATGAAAAATCATCTACTCGAAAAGTTAACATTTCAAAATCCCCAAAAACCTAACAGAAAAAAAGTTACGGGGCTTTTAAGATCCGGAGGCAAAAAAATTCAAAAAATTTCAAACTTACTAGTGGCGCACCGTATGCTAGGTGCGCCACTAGTAACAGAAAAAAAATTTCGAATTTTTTGAATTATTTTTCAAAATATGATACGTAATATGACCGGGAAGTTTGAAATATTTTTTCAAAATTTCATCATACTCATGAACATGAACAAAGTCCTAGACATCAGCAAGGTTTAATAGGATTGATATGATAGATATATCAACAAGTGCCTGTGAAGTGAGGTGGTGCTGGGGTTGGATAGAACTATGAAGTTAAGCATGCTTGGGCTGGAGTAGTGTGAGGATGGGTGACCTGGGAAGTTTGACCACAGAGTGCGATTTGACTGAGATTAAGCATATTGACCCGAGATTAAGCCATAGTGACGAGATTAAGAAAAAAATAAAAAAAATTAAATTAAAAAAATTAAAAAAATTGTTTTAACTAATGGCGCACTTCTATGTGGTGCGCCATTAGTATACCAGATACTAATGGCGCACCTGTGGTGCACCATTAGTAAAAAATTCTAATGGCGTGATGCTAGTGGCGCACCTGTAGTGCGCCATTAGTAGCAAATGGTGCGCCACTAGTTCCTCGTGTTTGTCCGTTGTCATGCATCTCATATCATGTCATCATGTGCATTGCATTGCATACGTGTTCGTCTCATGCATCCGAGCATTTTCCCCGTTGTCCGTTTTGCATTCCGGCGCTCCTATGTCCTCCGGTGGTCCTTTCTACCTCTTTTCGTGTGTGGTTAAATTTCGGATTGGACCGAGACTTGTCATGCGGCCTTGGTTTACTACCGGTAGACCGCCTGTCAAGTTTCGTACCATTTGGACTTCGTTTGATACTCCAACGGTTAACCGAGGGACCGAAAAGGCCTCGTGTGTGTTGCAGCCCAACACCCTCTTGGCCCAAAACCCACCTAAACCTCTCCATCATCTAGAGCGTTCGATCACGATCGCGTGGCCGCAAACCGCACCTCATTGGAGCTTCCTAGCTCCCTCTACCTCTATATAAAGGACCCCCTAAATCGCGGATATTTACCCATAACCCTAAAATTTGCTCTCACCGCGCCGAACAATGTCCGCGCGCCTACCGCGACGCACTGATTCCTGGGTCGGTCCAGTTCGCCGCCGTCCTCGCCCGACGCCGTGCGTGGCCTCCTCCTCCGGCTCTCCCTCCTCTCCGCGCCTCGTCCTTCTCCGGCAACTTCAACCCCGCCGCAAACCTTGGGAGGCGTGTCTGCTACAGTGCTCGAGATCCAGATCCAGATCCTTTGCCTCGGTTGACTTTTCTCCCGAAACCCTAGTATTTGCATACTTTGACATGCCATAACTCTGCATCCGTAGCTCCGATTCGTGCGTGTAGCATATCAAAATGTTCGTCTCGACGAGTACATCATTTCATCTCATTGCATCATTTTCATTTGAGTCATCTTGATGCCCGAAATGCTGTTGGAAGAGGGCTATGTGATGATATGTCAGATCTGTTTCAGCAAATGGCCTTTTGTCATTTTTGCCATGATTAATGTGTGCATGCTATGATCCTGAGCTCTACATGTGTTTTGTTATATGCCATGCCATCTTTACAGGGGTGTATGCCATGTATTTTTTGTGATTTGTGGTGACTAGCACAAGCATGCAAAGTAGCTTACTCGATGATGCTGATTTCAGGGACTTAGATTATTTCACTAAGTCCTGCCCTGTCATTTTTTTATGCCATATGTTCATGTTGTTTCCTAGTGATCCGTGCCTCTTTTGAGGATGATCAGTAAGGATGTTTTGTTAATATTGTGGTGCTCTATCCATCCATGTCTTTGTTTGCAATTATGGAGCACCCTAGCTTGAGTCAATCGAGCTCTACTTTTGCTATAAAATGTTCCTGACAGATTGTTACATGTTTAGCGATTTTGCCGAGCTTGTTGTTGGTTGATCCGTGCATGCTATGATGTTGTTCTTGCCATGTATAGCTTCTATGCCATGTCTTCTTGATGGGTGTATGCTTAGTTTGTCATGCAATGCTCTTAGTGAGTGCATCGAGCTCGTAAACATGCCTATTTGTTAATCTGTTTTGCATGCTCCAGTTTTTCACTAAGTCTGAATCTGTTATGTTTTTGCTATGTTCACATGCTTGCAATTGTATTTTCTGATCCCTTTTGGCTCAAGGTCACTAAGGGACTTTTGTTAAGTGCTTTGAGTAGCTTCATGCCATGCCTTGCTTTGCCATGATTGTTCCTGTAGCATGTAGTTTTCATGCTCTAAAGTTGCTTCCTGATGATAAATTCCAGACTTGTGTTAATTTCACTAAGTCTGAAACCTGTTATCATTTGCACTTTTGCCATGCTTGTTTGAACCTGTTAATGGATTAGCCGTAGCTCAGTGTTCATCTTTTGTCAAGCATCATGAGTGGATCCCTGCCATGTATTTTGTTGCTATGTTTGGGTGCTGTAGCATATTTATCTTGATGCATTTAGTTGGCTACTTGCTGTTTATCGCAGACCGGTGCCATATTTGTTTTGCTTGCCATTTCCAAACCGTGCATCCGATTCCGGTGATCTTTATATCGATTTCAACCGAAATCAACTCTCTTTCCAGTGGCACTCTTGGATTTCCAAGTTGAGGCCAGGTTCAATCATTCCTTTCCAAATCATGCATATGCATCACATATCCATCCCGCATATCATACCATGTTTGCATCATGTTGTTGAGCATTGCACGTGGTTGATTGTGTTCCTTTTTGCTTGTTGTTCTTGAGTACGCTTACGAGGATCAAGTCAACTCTGAGAACTTTGCAGGCAAGATGACCATACCCTCGAAATCACTTCTATCTTTGCTTGCTAGATGCTCGCTCTTTTGCTATGCCTATGCTACGATACCTACCACTTGCTTATCATGCCTCCCAAATTGCCATGTCAAACCTCTAACCTACATGTCCTAGCAAACCGTTGTTTGGCTATGTTACCGTTTTGCTCAGCCCCTCTTATAGCGTTGCTAGTTGCAGGTGAAGATTGGAGATCTCCTTGTTGGAACATGTTTATTGTTGGGATATCACATATTTATCTTGTTATCTTTAATGCACCTATATACTTGGTAAAGGGTGGAAGGCTCGGCCTTATGCCTGGTGTTTTGTTCCACTCTTGCCGCCCTAGTTTCCGTCATATCGGTGTTATGTTCCCGGATTTTGCGTTCCTTACACGGTTGGGTTATAATGGGAACCCCTTGACAGTTCGCCTTGAATAAAACTCCTCCAGCAAGGCCCAACATTGGTTTTACCATTTGCCACCTAGCCTTTTTTCCCTTGGGTTTCGGAGCCCAAGGTCATCTTTATTAACCCCCGGGCCAGTGCTCCTCTGAGTGTTGGTCCAAACTAGAGCCCCTTGCAGCGCCACCTCGGGGAAACTCGAGGGCTGGTTTTAGTTGTACGGATTGCTTATCGGTGTGCCCTGAGAACGAGATATGTGCAGCTCCTATCGGGATTTGGCACATTCGGGTGGTGTTGCTGGACCTTGTTTTACCATTGTCGAAATGTCTTGTAACCGGGATTCCGAGACTGATTGGGTCTTCCCGGGAGAAGGAATATCCTTTGTTGACCATGAGAGCTTGTGATGGGCTAAGTTGGGACACCCCTGCAGGGTTTGAACTTTCAAAAGCCGTGCGCGCGTTTATGAGGCAGATGAGAATTTGTTAATGTCCGGTTGTAGAAAACTTGACACTTGACTTAATTAAAATGCATCAACCGTGTGTGTAGCCGTGATGGTCTCTTTCCGGCGGAGTCCGGGAAGTGAACATGGTTCTTGTGTTATGCTTGAACGTAAGTAGTTTCAGGATCACTTCTTGATCACTTCTAGTTTCTCGACCGTTGCGTTGCTTCTCTTCTCGCTCTTATTTGCGTATGTTAGCCACCATATAGCTTAGTGCTTGCTGCAGCTCCACCTCACTACCCTTTCCTACCCATAAGCTTAAATAGTCTTGATCTCGCGGGTGTGAGATTGCTGAGTCCTCGTGGCTCACAGATACTTCCAAACAGTTGCAGGCGCCGATGATACCAGTGCAGCTGACGCAACCCAGCTCAAGTGGGAGTTCGATGAAGATCGTGTTCTTTGTGTTGTTTTTTGTTTCTCGTTGATCAGTAGTGGAGCCCAGTTGGGATAATCGGGGATCTAGCATTTGGGGTTGTCTTCTTTTATTTTGGGTTCTGTAGTCGGACTTTGATTGTACTTTGGATGATGTATGTTCAACTTGTATTTGTGTGAAGTGGCAATTGTAAGCCGACTCTTTATCCTTTTCTTATTCAATACATGGGATGTGTAAAGATTACCCCTCTTGCGACATGCCTACCATGTTGCTATGCCTCTAAGTCGTGCCCCGACACGTGGGAGATATAGCCGCATTATGGGTGTTACAAGTTGGTAATCAGAGCCTTCCCCAACTTAGGAGACCCCTGCTTGATCGAATCGCTCACGTTGTTGAGTCTAGAACAAAATGTTTTGAGTCTTAGGATTATATATATCGGAGAGTAGGATTCTTTTTACTCCTCAGTCCCTTCGTTGCTCTAGTGAGGCCTCATGACGTAGAGTTTTGACTCTTCTCTCCTCAAATTTCACTAAAAAAAATTTAGGTTCACGCAGGTATCTTGGAATCATTCCGATATTCTTGTGACGAGAACATTGTTCTTGCTGCCTCCTGACATTTAGGGGTTGTGGCAGTGTCCCAGGGAGTTGAGCTCTGAGGTGTTGTCGTCACAATTTTATCGTTGCAGTTCTGGAATACCTGAGTTTCGCCGACATCGAAAATCTCTTTTATGCAGTTGTTCGTGAGATACCCTCGATGCCACCCAGTACTGGGGCGGGAGTTCGGGAGTATTGCCATAGCTTGTATAACGGATGCTTTTCGAAGGTTGAGGTAAACGATTTCCGAAGGTTTCTTGGTTATTTGTTGAAGGATGGATACAGCTGGATGTAGGAATTGTTAGTTTGGGTGAGATATTATGCTTCCCATGTATCCCCAACACCTGATTGCATAACCAGAAAGTTTCGGGAGTTTATAAGTGGGAATTCAGGTAGCTCGTAGGATATCCTTCCAACAGACACATGATACGATATGGGATCTATCATATGTTTGTTTCCGGCTTATTTTGCAAGCCAATCCTTTGTTTTTGTTTTCGTTTGTGGTATTGGAGTTGCATTAACATTCAAGTATTGATTCCATACCTTTTCTAAATGGTGTTCTCATATTTCTGTGTGAATACTAATCCTTCATGATAATCGAGATTGTCATGTCAATTCTTTTCAACCGGCGTGTTTCTCTTCAAGTGGATCCGATCATTTTCAACATTCGCAAGATCAACTCTAAGTATTCTCAACGGTGTTTGTTTCATTCGTCCCAAGTTGTCTTTGTTTTTCCCGCCCTCCCACCCTTTTTCTTCAAGGAATCATATGTCTTAATCAAGTATCCATCTTATTGATGGGAAGTCTCTCCATTCTTTTCTTTCAATGTTCTTATCTGGTGATTATCAGGAAGATACTAACGGAGCTTCAAGTTCATCATTCTTCGTTCTCTTTCTTCTCCGGTGGTTGCAATTCAAGCTTTGGTGTTGATCATATCCTTTTCCTCGTTTCAAATGTTTTCTCATGCCGGTGCACCTCTTTATCATTCACCTCTCACTATTCATTTGTTCCGGAGTGCTGAAGATATCTCGAAGATTCGTGTTTCCACTCTGCGTTCGTTCAAGCTCTTTTGAGGTTGTAATCTCATTCAAGCCATTTAATTTAACCGGTGCAATCTCTCTTCCAAGTAATCATTCAACGGTGTATCTTTTGAGTGGGCCCTAACCCACAGGTCTTTTCCCAGGATCTTACCTGACTCTTCTAATCTTCCCGGAGTTACACTCAAATTCTTTCCCCAGTTTGACATGAGAATGAGTTATCATCAGTCAAATGCCTTCTCCAAGATTTTTTCACATTCTTTTCGTCATAGGTTCAACCTTTCCATTCTTCATCCCGGAGTATCTCAACAACTCATGTTGGTGTTTCGCGTTGTCATTCTCGAATTTGAAGACTGAAGAATAGTTTTTCTCTGCAATCTTACCCGTTCTCTCAAGACTCGTGGTTCTAGCTTGATGCCATCCTTCTATAATTGTTTCTCAATCGTGAGAATTCTTTTCGCCCATTTGGAGCAATCCATGACTCTTTTCAGTTTGATTCTCCGGAGCCCATCATCTCAGAATTATTCATTCCAGCTTTCAGATCTAGTTCTTGAATTCTTCCGATGCTTCATTCAGGTATTCTCTAATCAGCTCGTGATCTCTTCGTTCTTACGTATCTAAATTCTCTCAAGTATTTTCTTCCGTTCCAAATTCTTACCGGTGATTCATCCCTTTACTTCGTTCATTTTCAATTCTTACGGTGATTCATTCAAGATTTCTCTTCCTCCATTATCATATCAATTCATTCGTTCTTTCCAAATCCTATCAGTGGTTCGTCGAAGACCTTCTCAAGTTGGCTCTATATCTATCTTAATGCTTTCTACGAGAATAAGTATTATGCCAAATCCGTTGCTTGTCATGAATTTAAATTGGTGAAGGATACACATAACATAATTCTTATTCTTGCTTCATCCAAATGATGGATTCATTCTTCCGGAGTTTGTTCATGATGAGTAAATTCTCGGTTCAAGTGCTTCATACTTTTCCCGGAGTTCCAAGATCTCTCAATTATATCATCGCGAAAGATCCATCTAAATCATTGCAAGGCTTCACCTTGTGTTTTCAACTTCTCTTTCTTTCCATCATCCTTTTATTATAGGAGTTCTTCATGGAGGCTCTACATGGTGGTTCATCAAGGATTTCTTTCATTCTTCAATTGTTCTTCAAGATTTCTCTCGAAGTATTGATCTGCCAAGCTATACTCAAAATTTAACATGGTGCTCAACACATGTCTTGTTTTGGAGGAGTTCAAGCATTCTTCATCTTGCATTCCGAAGTGCAATTCTTTACACCTTATCTTTTGAGGTGGTGTTATGTCATTTTTGATAATTTCCCTTCGTGTTTCATGATTCGCAAGTTGTCACAGATGAGATATGTAAACCCATCATTTTCTTTTCGTTCAGGAGATCCTTTGCAATCCATTAATCTCTTCGTTGGAGTTATCTTGTGTCATGTTTCACCTAAAGCTTCCCCTAAGGATTGTTGCTATTTATGGTGCTCATTAATGACCCAAGTTCTTCATTTATCCTCCCGGTGAAAATAAGTTTTCTCGTCTCCTTGTTTATATCAATCCAATCTATTGTTTTTCGTTAGTGGCAGAATTTCACCTCATAGTATTGAGATGTTTTCCATAAGTCCACAACAAGCTTACTCTTTTCGTTGTTGGTTTTCCAACAACTCCGTTCGGCCCTTCTCCTAAAGATGCTTTTTCAAAGCTCATTTCAGTTAAAAGATGTTGTTTTCTTCTCCGTTCCTTTAATTCCATTCTTTTATGTCTTCTGGAGGCATTGTGATGTTGCTATCTTCGACCAATTATCTTGTTTTCCCCAAGACCATGTTCTTTCCTTTGCTTATCCATTTAACCGGAGTGTCATGCCCTCCTTTCAAGTTCTTCGCAACTTATCAAGTTTTCCTTCTCCTTTCAGTCCGAGTGCTGCCCAAATTATATAAATCATATTCCTTATGTATCTTGTTTTAACCGGAGTGGTTTCAATATGTATCTGTCACTCAACTTCTTGGTTCTCATCGTGTCCCATGTTTCTCTTATCTAACGGAGTGTTCGCAATCTCGTTCATCTCCATTGTATTCTTCTTTCAATGGTTTAACCTCTCAAGGTTATTTGGTTTCACTCATTCGTCAAAGAAGCAACTTACTTTTACTCTTCTCTTCCTCTTACGTTTCTCTCCGGTGCTATCCTTAGATCCCGGGACGAGATCCTCTCATAGTGGTGGAGTGTTGTGACGCCCCGAGACCGTTGCGCCAGGTGTCTTCCAGTTATTCGTTGTTGTTGCCTTGTCATTTGCTTGCGTGTCGCATATTGTCATGTCATCATGTGCTTTGCATCATCATGTTTTCAAACTTGCATCCGTCCAGGTTCCCCAGTTCCATCCGTTGTCTGTTCTGAGCCGAACCACACTTGCACGCGCCCGCGACACGTCCAAAATATTATTTTATTAGTGGCCGGAAAATGTTCTCAGAATGGGTTGAAAGTTGGCATGTAGTGTTGTTATGTTGTAGGTAGGCCGCCTGCCAAGTTTCATCGCATTCGGAGTTCGTTTGACGCCCCAACGGATAACTATAGCGGCAATATAGCCGGTCAAAATGTCGGACGTTTTTGGTCTCCGAAAACAGTCGCCGGGCTGCATTCCCCCTCTTTCCTCTCAGCCCAAGCCCTTCTTCATAGTCCTCCTAGGCCCAGCCTGACCCCTCCTTGCGCGGTACATGGACCCCTCACGCGCGTCCGGCAACTGTCCCGAACTCGACCCTGACAGTCGTCATCGTTGGATCCGGATCATCCCCAAACATCCCGAAAACATCTCTGTTTTCTTGTTTGGACTCCCTATCTATTTTTTCCGACTATCTGATTATGATCGGAGGGATAGATTAGCCCCTAACCAAAAATCCATTTGCTATATATAGTTCCCCTTT